>NC_057731.1:24678985-24720730 GCF_004010195.1 Chiloscyllium plagiosum | reverse complement strand
GTGTCAGAGATGGTCCAGGTAAATTTAAGGTCGGGGTGGAATGTGTTGGTGAAGTTGGTGAATTGCTCAACCTCCTCGCGGGAGCACAAGGTGGCGTCGATGCAGTCATCAATGTAGCGGAGGAAGAGGTGGGGAGTGGTGCCGGTGTAACTACGGAAGATGGACTGTTCTACGAGGCCAACAAAGAGACAGGCTTAGCTGGGGCCCATACATGTGCCCATGGCTACCCCTTTGGTCTGGAGAAAGTGAGGATTTGAAGGAGAAATTGTTAAGGGTGAGGACCAGTTCAACCAAATAAATAAGAGTGTCGGTGGAAGGGTACTGTTAGGGACGTCGGGAGAGGAAGAAACGGAGGGCTTGGAGTCCCTGGTTATGGCAGATGGAGGGTTTTGACCCAATCACAGTGAAAGAACAACAGTATATTTTCAAACCAGAATGGTATGTGGTTGGAGGGGAACTTGCAATTGGTAATATTCACAAGTATCTGCTGCTCTTGTGCTTTCAGGCAGCAAAGGTTAAAGATTTGGAAGGTGCGACGAAGGAGCCATGATGACATTTATGGAAAAAGAAAATGTATTCATTCGCTCTGACGAATCGGGTATTAGTCACTTGTGCATTCGGACTAAGAAGATGGAAAAGACGCAGGCTCTCAAAAGCAAAGACTATTAAGAAGTTCCCTACTTTGAAATCATCTCACAGCCGGCTAAGATTTCTCTTCATTTAAACCAGTTGGCAAAATTCTTCCCCAGCTGGAAATGTGTTGCTGGAAAAGCCCAGCAGGTCAGGCAGCATCCAGGGAACAGGAGAATCGACGTTTTGGGCATAAGCCCTTCTTCAAAATTCTTCCCCAGTTTATTCTATAATATACGCATATAAAAGTAAAGTTGCCATAGTCATGCCAGACCACTGGTCTCTTATTAGACAGAGATGACTTGTTAGTAGCTTAAGCTCAGGTAAGAGGAGATATGAGAAGAGTTCTATATATACACTATTCTATCATATTATTGTATGACTACATTCTATTATATAACCATGGAAATTCATTAATCCAACCATGTTATGGACCAGACCAAACCCCCTCAAAATATATTAAGACTACAGCCTGGACCCCAACATTTTCTTATTTTTAAAGGCAAGTGTAAGGTGTTTTGTTCCAGATACAATTTAATTGGTCAAACTACCAGGCTTTAAGCAAGCACACTTCATTTTTACACAATAGTTAAAATACAAACAAAAGAAAGAAGAATTGGAACAACTTAACTCGATTGGAACACATAACAGAATAATAGATCATTAAATACTAAACAACAGCTATTCTAATCAAGTAACATCCCATAAACATACCCTTGGCAAAGGCAAATTCAGTAAAATAGATTGTCCACATAGAATGTAACAGCAGAAAGAGAACCCAAGCTTTTAGTTGTAACAGAGAGAGGAATAACAGCTTTCACATCTAGCTTCAAGACCCTAGCAACTACTGAAAGTTCAACTAAAACCCTGGTTCTGTGAGAGCTTGACCCCACACCTTCATTCAGCTTCTATTGTTCCAACTTAAAAGAAAATCCAAGGCCTCACAAGCTGCCTACTATTTTGGTTTTCAGCAGACTGATTGACACCCCTATATTAACCTCCCTTCATAAAAAACACCAGGACAAAATAAACCTCTTAAAGCCATAAAGAGAAATGGTTAAATTTAAATCAAACTCTGCACCGTACTGTAGGAACCTGATTTAGACATGTTCCTGAAATGTTTCCTTCTCATAGGAGGCCTGCTCATATGACACACCGTATGCTGTTGTTAAAAACAGTAACTCATGCAGGATGCATTTCCTGTTAATTCTTTTCCTCACAAATCTCTCCCATCCATCGTGGTATTGATGCGAGTTATTGTCAAGGCCATTTTCACGAAGCATGGTGATAAACAATGCTTACTGAAAATTCACATCCTAGGTTAATTTGTTTTAGATTCTGATTTTTTTCTCATGACATATTTTCTGGCAAAAATGTATCTAATTAAAAGATTTGCTAACAAGCACAATTAGGATTTTAGAAACATTTTAATGTGGGTATTAAAAGCTTATCTCTGATAAGTCTAACCTTGATTTTCTGTTTTCCACTGTGTAACAGCAAGGATCAACATTCATTTATATACAACTTTGTTCCAGCCTTATGATTATCTTGGTATACACTAAAAATTTACCCTGATCTATAAGAATTTTAACAACCAGATTCCTGAATAAAAAAAAGAGTAACATTCTGTGCACTCTGATACTAAGATACACGCAGACTGTGGAGTAATACAAATTACTAACATACAAGCGAAAATCCAAATGGCTCTTCCAAAATTGTCAAGTAAGTTTTTCAGCCGAGACAAATAGTAAGTAGTGGCACATATGATAATGAGAATTAAAATTATGTCCAGTTCTAAAATTATATTGTAGTAAAGGTAATAAGTGCTGATTAGATTGTGCCCAATAATTCATAAAGAGAAATGAAGTCTAAATCCAAGGGTGGACAAAGTCAGAGGTCACACGACACTAGGTTATAATCCAGCAGGTTTATTTGAAATCACAAGCTTTCGGAGCAGGTGATTATTCTTGATTAAGAAAAGATTCCACTTACATGACACCTTCAATTTTCATTTATGCAGGAAACATTTAAGCTTTTGGTTGTTCAAGAAATAGAAAAGAAATCTTGATATTCTTGATATTCTCTAAGAAAGCTTGAAAAAGGCAACGAGATTACAGAACCAAGTGGCAATGGCCAGACTCTTTAATGCCAGTTACTTTGAATCATTGCCTGCTCCTGGGTTTGCATGCCCTCGACCTCTCTTAGCACTAGATTTACTTACTTGATCTATTTCCATTTTACACTTTGATTCAGGGAACATCTTGAGAAAGGACTTTCCAACAGAGATAAGAGTCTCCAGGGTAATGAAATTATAATGATTTTATTATTACTTTAAATGTTACAATTTCAGCAACTAATATTTTCAGACAACAGTGTAAAAGAAGACTTTTAGTGAAGAGGATGCAAAAGCTACATGGTTTTGCAGATCTGGTTAGTTGAAGAGGAATAAGTATAGGAATAAACATCAGCATAGATGAAGTGGATGGAGTGACCTGTTTCTGTGCCTTAAATTCTATGTAAAAATGAATTGTGAGCAAGATTGAATTTAATTTTACTTTTTGAATTGTTGTGCTCTGCTTTCTGTACTCTTCCTTCCAAAACAAAATCATTTATTATACTTGTATTGTAGACTCTGAGTTTTCCACTGCATTTGCATCCAGTGACGTGGCTTAAAGGATCATAGATTCTTTTTGCGTCATTTGCAGTCATAACGACAGTATACCCAAGTCTTTTCAATTTTATGTCTCTCCATGAAGCTTTCTATCTAGTAGAATCTGTGTCCATAAAAGGAGCTATGCTGACTCCTCTGAAATACGCATGTCCCATTATTGCACTTTTCAGACGTGTCTCAACATTGAGCATGGATTCTTAGGTGCAGCAGGAAACAAAATAATTTGACTAATCCTTTTGTTGCAATGTTTTATATATGTGTCCTCACTGTGACATGTTGTGCGTTACCTGTTTCCTAATGCATTTTTATTGCCAAGTAGAAGTCACATTAAAAACTGAAGCGCTTCCCAGAATACTGGTTCTTGAATGCTGTGTCTGATGCACATGAATAAAGGTTAAATGAGTTAAAACTTTAAGTTTTCAGTCTCAATGACTAAATACATTGATGTGGGTTTCACATTTCTTGAGTACCTGATTGTTTACACTGATTTCTGCCCATTTTAAGTTCAAGTTGTATAATGAGATAGGAGGGCACATAGGTGCAACCGGACATCAGTGAAATATGCACAGCTGTGTGTGTAATTTCACATGCATTTTCCCTTGGTGCATCCAAAGAAATAAGACTGGTTAAATTGTTGTCTAACATTCTTTGACACAATTTTATTTTGAAACAGGTTCCTGTAGCATTAAACATGCAAATCAGATCAAATACATTGTTAAAAACATCTTTCCATCATGAAGGCAAACAACATTGAATAGTTTGGGGCCAAGTTCAGGGCAAAATAATGTTTTACGTTGCAGCAGGACAGGAGTTCGGAACCAACTAAATATCATCAAAAGTGATGGACTCCCCTCTGAAAGAATGTTGTCAAAATGATTAAAATAATGAACGCCCTGCAGAATAAAATGTAACTGCTTGCATTTTCTTTATTCATTCATGGGATGATGGATCATTTTGAGGGATACATTAGCTTTTTTTTTAAATGTCCTGATTTTAACAGTTTTGTTAAGTTGTTTCGCAAGTTGAAAAGCAGAATATGAGCAACATCACATTTCTTCTTTTTAATTTTCAAATTTATATTAGTAAGAAGAATGAGGAGAAGGTACAATTCTAAAATCACTGCAGGAGCAGACAGAACTGGGGCTTTATGGTGCACAAATCTCTGAAGGTGAAAGGTGACAAGCTGGTTAAAAAAGCTTATGCGATCCTGAATCTTCTGAGCAGGGGCAAAAAGTACAAAAGGAAGGAAGTTATGATGAAGCTGTATAAACACTGGCTTAGCTGGAACTGATGTATTGCGTCCAGTTCCGGGCACCACCCTTTAGCATAGATACATAGGCATTACAGAGGGAGCAGAAAAGAATTATGGGGATGGTTCTAGGACTGAGGAACATCAATTAGTTGGTTACCTTGGAGAATCTTCCTTGGTGAAGTGTAGACTAACAGGAGATTTCTAAGACCTATTCAAAATCTTGAGAGGGCTGGACAGCATAGATGGAAGAAACTGTTCCCATTGACAGAAGGATTGAAAATGACAGGACACAGATTTATGATAATTGGAGTACAACATTAGGAAAAATGAGAGGTAGGATCTGGAATGCACAGTCCAAGACTATGGTGGAGGATGATTCAACTGAGACCTTCAAAGAGATCTATCTGAAGAGAAATCATTTACAGGGCTAGAGAGAAAAAGCAGAGGAGAGAGAAGAGAGACTAGGTGGACATGCAGAGTACCTGCTCAGACATGATAGCTGAATGACTTCCTTCTGTGCTTTAACCATTCTCTAATTCTATTATTCTAATTCCAGCAAAGTGATTTGGCAAGCATTCATGTGTCTGAACAAGTGCCCTCTGATTCTAAACATTTTTCCACATTATAGCATCACAAAATTCAGACATAGGAATAATCAGAAGTAAGTATCTTTCAAATGTCTAATTACATACATTTTGTGACAGGTTCAAGACTGTTCAGTGTTAATGTTAATGTGAAGTTTATAGATTTTCCTTAGTGCAGAATCTTTTATACAGTTGGAATTTCAATCATTTTGGTCATTTTACACCATGCTTGGTGCAAGTCTAAGGATTTTTAAATATATGGACTTTGACCAAAAGCCATTGGAATTGTGAATAAGGCAACTTCACTCATTCTAAAAACTATGCCCATAAAAATAAGCCAAGCAATTTGGGTTTTTTAAAAAAAATTGTTTTGTACTTTTGTCTTTTTTTCAAATTTTAGATCCATGGTGAACAAATAATTTTAGATTCTTTGAGATTGGAAGGCCATTCCTACGAAAGGCCATGTGACCTGTCGATGGACAAGCTATCAAGGTCCAGCAAAGTCAGTGTAAGCTTGGTATCTGGGTCCACTTAAATCATGTCCTGGTCCAGAGCAGGGACTTCAAGGACATAGTTGTCCATCCTTACTTACTCTTCTTCCTGCAGTTTGATAGAGATGCCTTGGACTGGTCCATGCTGGATACACTTCATTAAGTGTGTCACATACCAAGCGATTTTGTTGAGACGTTTCTTGCTGGGGATGATGGCGATTTCCTCACAGACCCTCTTGTTGATGTGGAAGTCTTTGCCAAGACGAGTATAGTATTTCTCAATGATACTCAAATACATTTCTCGACTGTCTTAGTCCTAACATGATCCATTTTGAATTGCAAGTAATTAGTGAGTACCAGATTGAGTATTAGACTTCCATTACATTTAACAGAATATCAATATAATATTACATGATGTGCAAAGAAGTTTTCCATTTTTGGACACTGATATCTTTTTTTGAATAGAAGTACAGGAGTAGTATTTACATTGAATAGAAATTTGAAAAGCTCATGGGCGGAGTCAAATTTTGATCTTGTGCTTAAAGAGTTAATTCAACTGCAGCAAACATTAATTATTATCACGTTAATTCATACAGTTGAGTAAGATCATTTCTGGACTGTGTCCTAAGCTTTAATTCTGTGTTTGGATCAATTCGCATGTGAACCTGAAATTATTCAAATATTTTGAAAGTGATTGCATTTGATTTCCTCAGAGAACTTAATCATGCACACTATGACCTTTACTGGCACTTCTTGGCAGCAAAACCCTTCCATTGTCAGGGTGTCAAAGGGCATCTCTCACAGTGAATGTCATTCAGTTGTCATGGCGCCAAATGGCGTATCACCAAGGAAGTAAAATAATTGATAAATAATTATTTTCTCTCTCTCTCTCAGCAGTCCTTATAAAAAATATGTAGTTCAAAAGAATAATCATGTGACACATATTTGCAGTGACTCAGCTGTTTGTCATCTGAGAAGACTTTGAAATGTCTTCACATGTTTGGCAGAACTTGGGTTGAGGTGTTTTCAAGGTTCTTATTTTATCATATTTCTGTGAGTTCTTTCAGTCACCTATGACAAATTGGATTTTTATTATGATTTGGCATGCTGGACCTTAATCTTTTAAAGAATAGAATGTGTGGAAGAACCAAGAGTAAGAAAATAAACAACAGGATTCCAGGTTTGAATTTAAACCGTCTGAAAATTGTTATTTTACACACTTGAACAAAACAAACATAGGTCATCATGGCTGATAGTAGTGAATAAGTGAGTCAATGCTTCTAAATTAAGCAAAATATATATATACAACATAGGTTTCTTTCATAATTAATATGAGGTAGATATGAGTGACCAGAAAAATCTATGGTCAAACATCCCATAGTCTGCACTTTAAACAAATTGATGCAATCAAGACAGATCCCAACTAGACTTTCATAAGAGTGTGGCTCACTAAATTGTGTTGACACTTTGTCTCCTTTTGCAATGGGTTTCTTTCAATGTTCTAGACTTGGAAATGGCCTCAAAACCCCTCTCCACCTCAGACTGCCTCAATGACAGCTCATACCTTGTCATTCAATCTCATCTCCCAAGTCCAAGATACCTGGGTTTCTTGATATTACTTATATGTGTCTAATTACAGACAGAATTTGAGGTTTGTCAAACAGCAAGCTTTACTGAGTGGCTGCTCAATTTCTCTGAACTCCACTCTTTCTCAGCTGCATTAAGCATATAATGCTTGTGGGCTTCCTTTGCCCCACTCACAGCTACACTGAAATAAGCACGGCTCTCAGGGCTTCTTTCTGATGTAATCCTTTTTTCAAAAAGATGAAGCTATCACTCCCTGGGACTTCTCCTCAACCCTAAGTACCTGGAGTCTGCTAAAAGTAGAACTGGTGCTACTTAGCAATTCCTTCTGCTTCAGTATACTTTGAGCTTTAGACTGCAACAAACACACAAAATAATTTGAAATCACAGTACTTTCAAGCTCCACCCATCTTCATGATGATGTTGGATGCTTTGCGCTATCCTTAACCTAACTTTTGGGTTAATTCTCCTTTATTTGCAATTTCTTTGATCTGATAAAGAAAAGCAGTTTGACAGCCTTTCAAATTTTGTAGAATGTTTTTTCACTAATTTAGTTTTAACTCTCAAAACAAACAATCCGTCTGTTTGATATGATGGCAACTCAGTCACCAAGCTCACCTAACATAAGAACATAAGACATAGGAGCAGATATTAGGCCATTCAGCCCATCGAGTCTGCTCCACCATTCGATCATGGCTGACATGTTTCTCAATCCCATTCTCCCACTTTCTTTCTGTAACCCTTGATTCTCTTGATATTCAAGAACATATCTATCTCAGTCTTAAATATATTTCAGAGCCTTCTGTGATAATGATGGAAACATCTTCCCAATATCTACCCTGTCCAGACCATTCAGTATTCTGTATGTTTCAATTAGATCTCCCCATATCCTTCTAAAGTCCGTTGAGTATAGACCCAGAGTCCTCAAACGTTCCTCATTGTTTTTTATTCATTCATGGGATGAGGACATTGATGGCTAGGCCAGCATTTTATTGCCCATTCCTAATTGCCAGGAGGGCAGTTAAGAGTCAAACACATTGCTCTGGGTCTGGAGTCACATGTAGGCCAGACCAGGTAAGGATAGCAGTTTCCATCTCTGAAGGACATTAGTGAACCAGATAGGTTTTTCTAACAATTGACAATGGATTCATGATCATGGTTAGATTCTTACTTGCAGATTTTTTTTGTTGAATTCAAATTCCACTATCTGCCATGGCAGGATTTGAACCCAGGTCCCCCAGAATATTACCTGGGTCTCTGGATTAACAGTGCAGTGATAATACCATTAGGCCTACAACTCCCCCTATGCTTTTCATTCCTGGGACTATTTTCATGAATCTTCTCTGAACATGCTCAAGGGCCAGTACATCCTTCCCGAGATATATAGTCCACAACTGCGCAGAATATTTCAAATGTGGTCTGACCAAAGTCTTATAGAGCCTCAGAAGTACATCCTTGCTTTTATATTCAAGTCCTCTCAAAATAAATGCCATCAATGTTTTTGCCTTCCTAACTACTGACTCAACCTACAAGTTTACCTCGATAGAATCCTGGACTAGAACTCCCAAATCTCTTTGTACTTCAGATTTCTGAATTTTCTCCCCATTTAGAAAATAGTCCATGCCTCTGTTCTTCTTTCCAAAGTGCATGACCTCACACTTTCCCATGTTGTACTCCATTCTGCCACTTCTTTGCCCACTCTCCTAACCTATCCAGATCCTTCTGCAGCCTCCCTGCCTCCTCATTGCTACCTGTCCCTCCACTTATCATTGTATCATCTGCAAATTTAGCCAGAATGCCCTCAGTTCCTTCATCAGTTCCTACATCCTTAATGTATAAAGAGAAAAGTTGCAGACCGAACACTGAGCCTTGAGGAATACCACTTGTTCCAGCTGCCATCCTGAGAAGGCCCCTTTTATCCCCACATTTGCTTTCTGTCACATAGCCAAGCTTCTGTCCATGCTAACACCTTGTCTCGAACACCATGGGTCCTTATTTCTTATCCTATCTTCCTAGCTGTTAACCTCTTAAGCAACGTGATCCCAACCTTGTAAGTGGACTAAAGTTGAAGGTGTTCCAATCACATTTATCCATTTTCTACAATTGAACTTTATCATAGAAGCATAGAGGCCCTACAGTGCAGAAATAGGCCATTTGGCCCATCAAGTCTGCACTGACCCTACACTCCACTCCAGCATCCTATTGCCATAACCCATATGGGGTTTTACCATGACTAACCCACCTAACCCGCACATCCCTGGACATTGTGGGACAATTTAGTTTTAGTATGGCCAATCCACCTCACCTGTATATCTTTGTTCTGTAGAAGAAAAACCTTGCAGACCTGGAGAGAATGTGCAAACTCCACACAGGCAGTTGCCCGAGGCTGGAATCGGTCCTGGGTCCCTGGCACTGTAAGGCAATGTGCTAACTACTGTGCCACCAATTGCATGGATGATTTTAATTCCTAAAAAGTAGAAGAAATATGTACTAAAACAAATGGATCATGAACTAGATGTTTGCAAGACCTACAATGTAGAGGAGTATAGTCTTCCATAGATTAAACAATGGAAGTGGATAAAATACTTCTCGATATTGTATAGGTGAATTTTATAACCTGGTCACTGCTTTACATAGATTCTATCAGCACAGAAATACTTAGCAAGAGTTCATTGAGGGATGGAATTATTTGTGATTCAGAACCTCAAAAGGTTCTTCTAGAGCTTCCTCACACACCATTTCATTTTTACACTTTTCAGATAACGATGCTGTAGCTCTGTAGCTGCTTTTTAATTTGACTGACATAGATTTAATCTATTAGTTTAATAATATAACACAACTCTACAAAGGTGGTGATGCAATGAAACCCATTCAAAAATGCCTTTTTGTCTGTTACTATACCAGAATTAAGCTGTTGCCTCTGAAAGCACAGAGAATTTTGGTCCTTGATTTCCTTCCGATGGTGGCTGTTAAAGTAATGCTGTGACTTGGAAATAGGAGACAATCTGGTCTGAATTGGGACAAACTTGTCAGTTCTTTTTCTTACAGCTGTTATTGCTCCATCATACAGCCAAACCAAGATATGTCGAAAGAACCAAATTGTTCTTAATGATATAAATTATTGTTTATATTTTTCAATTGATGACAAGAAGTTCTTGCAAAATCTAGTGCTTGACATATCTGGTGCTCATCAAAAAGCACTTCACAGTCTATGAACTACTTTCAAATTGCAGCTGTCTTGTAGTGTGTCGGTGTATCGCAAGCACTCACAAACAGCAGTGAGACAATCATGCGATAATCTGTACTTGTGATTCTAGTTGAGAACAAGTCCTGGCCAGAATATCAAATAACTCTTTTGTCCTTCTTCAAAATAGCACCACAGGATCTCTTGCATCTTCCTGAGAATGACAAGAGTGTCTCAAATTAAACTTCCACCTGAAAAGCTGCATCTCTAGCAATTCAGCATTCCTTCACTAGTATGTCACTTTTATGTGTAAATCCTGTAGTGGAATCTTCCAGTTTACCAAGGCAGGAGCTACCTACTGAGCCACATTTAACACAGACAGTGATTTGAAGACAATGGCATGTTGTGCAAAGCCTTTCAAAAATGGGCAGGAACATGGCTGAGAACATGCTTGAACATGTCACCTTACTGGAATGATATGGTTAATTTCACTGCAGCTTGGATCACATGGTACAATGTCAAATCAGCAACTGAGACAAACAGGAAACTAACAGTCACCTTTTTTTGAAACTGAAAATGCAAAAAACAAATTGACAGGGAGGTAATAAAATGTTTAAAACCAAGACATGTCCTTTTATTGAAATTCTCCTTTTCAGCCTTCTCAGCACATCCCTCAATCTTTTTCCTTTTCAGAAATACGCATCTTGAAATGACTAATACTATCTGTTTTAAAATTCTCACTGGTAAGTTTCTCACACAGCTCTGTTACCATTTGGTTAATGGCTTACCTTCTTGATTTTAGATTTTTTTTAACATGAGCCCTTCCCATTTGAAACTGAAAAATTAAAGAATTATTTCAATCAATTTTGGCAATTTATTCTCAAGCTTGAAACATTTTAAGTTGCATTAACATATTTCCATTTCTAAAGAAAAGAAGCACAACTTCTTCACATTTTCCTAATGCAAATATTTCACATTCAGAAGTATTTTACAAACATTTGGACCCTCCCTTGTGATTCTTAAGATTATTTTAGTCCAACTGAACGACAAGCAAATTAGTTTCAATAACAGCAAATCAGTAATTCATGCTGGTCTTTTCCAGACTCAATCCCAGCTGTCCTGTAGCCTTTCCATTTTGTGGACGCTGGGAACAGAACAGAATACTTCTTTGTCTTTTCTCATTATCTGAACCATTTTTCCACTTTAATTTGTGAAGGGGTACACACCTCTTTTCCTAAATGTTAAAATTTAACATATATTTGAATGGACCTAATTCTAATCCAATTCATTTTTGCAAAAGCTTCATTTGCTTGTTGCATAGGATGCAACTTTTTGAGTTCAGAAGTAACCACCACTATGCATTCAATTTTTAGTTGGCACTGATGCTATTTAAAAATGCCAGTAAATAGATAACTCCATCCTCCTTCATTTTGGGTTGCTATTCTTTAATAACCTCAATTGATCTCTCTACCATTTTACAATGTTGGAATGTAGTAAAGATCTGAAATTTTCTAGTCACATAGATTCTTGGTGGTTCTGACATGTTCAACATGAAAAAGATTAATGTGTGCCTTGGATGTGAGCTCCTGTTTAAATTGGGAATTGAAATGTTGGACATGAGCACTTATTAATGTTGAGAGAAGTAGCTGGAATATCTTGACATCATGATGCCTACAATTAATGTAAGAAATATATCATTACATGTCTACGGTTTAATACATGATCTGTATTTAATTCACTTTAAAATTGGCTGAAATTAAATCAAGCTGAATAATAAGAAAATAATTTATCAGAAGTGCAGCCTTGGTTAAAAGCATTGAAGACTTAGCTTATTAAAAATCAAATTATTGATAGTTCCTTTTGTACCAAAGATCTCGACCAGTGGTGATTGTAGATAACAAATGTATTTTATGGTTGAATAATTCCATCCTGCAATTTGTCAGCCAATGCAGTGTTCTGCAGCCTAATAATCAATTTGAATGTTTAATAGAAGTCATCCTTTAGGTGTTTGTAGAACAAGTGCATCTTTACAAGTTACTATTTCAATAGACTTTGTGAGTTGAAGAAAGTGTGACAGAAAGATTTCTTAAGAGTAACTTTCAATATTACCTCAGATGATTTAGTATGATAAGAGTAAGAAAAACAGACTACTTCATAATCAGAAAGAGGTATGGATCAAATATGAGAGACAGAGAGAGAGAATTACAAATTGACACCACATGAAAGAGAAAATTCTATACTAACTTAGGTAGAGGTACACAGTGGTTGACATGGGCAGGAGAGGAAAAGAGAGAGAAAGCAAGAGAATGAGAAAGAGAGAGACAGAAAAATATACACAATGACTCCTCTATTCAAGAATGAAAGGAGACAGAGCTACAAGTCAATTAGGGTTTTGAGATGTACAGATGGAAACAGACCTTTCGGTATAACTTGTCTGTGCTGATCAAATAAATCTAGTCCCACTTCCCAGCATTTGGGCCGTATCCCTCTAAACCTTCCTATTCATATACCTCTCCAGATGCCTTTTAAATCTTGTAATCAGACCAGCCTCCAACATTACCTTTGGCAGCTCAATCCATACACGCATCACCCTCTGCATGAAAATGTTGTCCCTTAGCTCCCTTTTAAATCTTTCCCCTGTCACCTTAAACCATTGCCTCCTTGTTTTGGATTCCTCCACCCCAGGGAAAGGGCCTTATTTATTCACTCTATCTATGCTCCTCATGATTTTATAAACCTCAATAAGGTCACCGCTCTGCCTCTGACACTCCAGGGAAAATAGCCACAGCCTATTCAGCCACTCCTTATAGCTCAAATTGTCCAACCCCAGCAACATCCTTGTAAATCTTTTCTAAAGCCTTTCAAATTTCACAACGTCCTTTCCATAGCAGGGAGACAGGAATTGTACACAATATTGCAAAAGTGGCCTAACCTGCACTGACCAATGAAAGCAATCATACTAAACGCTTTCTTTACTAGCTGTCTACCTGCAACTTCACCTTCAAGGGATTGTGAACCTGCACTCCAAGGTCTCTTTGTTCAGCAACACTTCCAGGACCTTACCATTAAGTGTATAAATCCTGTCCTGATTTGACTTTCCAAAATGCAACATCTCACAATTATCTAAATTAAATTCCATCTGCCACTCCTTGGCCCATTGGTCAAGATCCCATTATACTCTGAGGTAACCTTTTTCGCTGCTCACTACACCTCCAATTTTGGTGTCATCTGCAAACGTACGAATCATACCTCCTATATTCACATCCAAATCATTTATATGGCTAGGGTAGGGCAGCACAGTGGCTCAGTGGTTAGCATTGCTGCCTTAGAGAGTCAAGAACATGGGTTCAATCCCACCCTTGGGTGACTGTGTGGCTTTTGTATTTTCTCCCCGTGTCTGAGTGGGTTTCCTCTGGGTGCTCCAGTTTCCTCCTACAATTCAACGATGTGCATGTAAGGTGAATTGGCCATTGCGTCCAGGGATGTGTGGGCTAGGTGGGTTAGTCATGGGGAATGTAAGGTTAGAGGGATAGAATAGGTAGTGGGTCTGGATAGAATGCTCTTTGGAGGGTTGGTGTACACTCAATGGGCTGAGTGGCCTGCTTCCACGCTGTAGGGAATCTATGATGAAGAGATGGAGAGTTGTACACCAAAAGAGAGTGATAAATGCATTGATCAGGCAAAAGGGCAGAGGGGTGCATGCCAACTGAGCAAAAGAGACTACGAGCTACAACACTGACTGAGATATGAATCATTTGAGACAGCAAATTGCGCACTGACTGACAAAGAGATAAAACTGCTTACTGACTGAGCTAAACATCAAACAGTACTTACCCAGCAACTTCAGTGAATCAGAATATACCAAGAAACTGTACTTTTATGTGTTATTAGGCACCACCGTTTATGCCATGTTGCAATAAGCATGGTGCCTTAGTGCTGACTAGTGATGGTTTATAACTGGGGAGTGTTGCCAGCTATCTTCCTTCCTCTGCTAGTTTGAAGGGTTATCCAGCGGTCTGTGGTGGACTTCAAGTAAGTTCTAGCTGAAGAGACATGTTGGCGTACAACACCTTGTTATGTCAATCTCACAGCTACAATAATGTGACTGCAGCCTATGTGACAAACACACAGTGTGTCTTCAACCAAAAGGCCATGCTCCAAAGTTAAAGGAGTGTAGTTCTCAGATAAGTCAAAGGGGACTGCTGTCCACCAGGGGTCCCATACAGTAAGTCAAGGGCATTGGGCAATCATGGTCTCAAGGTTGGGCAGGGTTGGTCATCTGCTTAAGTTGGCCAGGGTCAGGGTGTCTATATCACTACATACAGAGATTGTGTAGCAGTCAGTTGTGCAAATCCAATGCAAACAGTCAAGTGATTTGTATACTGTCAGCCAGAAATCTGATCACTTATCATTTTGGGCTGTTGGCTAAGTTAATCTGGGGGCTGGGCTACAGTCAGTACTGGGGGTCAGCAAGATGAAAGTCAAAGGGGGTCACCAGGAGGTGGTGTTGTCATAGGAAAGTGGAGATTGGGAACGTGAGGGGACAAGGATAGTAAAGAGGGTCATGCAAAGGGGAATAATATAGTGCACAGGAGGACATGGGCTTATGCAAGAAAGTACTTTATTGGCAGTCTCCACCAAATTGATTTCAACAGGGTTGTCTGCATTGCAATGGTGGGCTGTACTGATGGGGCTTGGGGGTAAAAGTGAGAGCTTCAGTCATAAATCTAGGGGGTAGGTGGAAACATATAGGGAATCACTCTATGACTCTATGATGGATTGTCCAGAAAGTATCTGGTAGACAGGGACATGGATATACATATTCTCTTAAATCCTAAATGGGAACTGCGAATGAAAAATAATGGTCCAAGTGGGTTGAACCAGTGGTTAGTTTCTGTCCCAACATGCTGTTTCACTTCTGAGGAACAGGAAGGGGCATTTACAGAATACAGGTTGCAGTCATTTGCATCATATCAATGTATACGTGAAATTCATGCAATAAACAATTGAGTGGGGGACAAGGTCTGGTCCCAACTGATCTTAACCATAATGTTCACCATTGCAGATTAACAAAGTCACTTTTGTGAAGCAGAAATAATTTCAGGAGATCTTAAAAGAGGCAACTGTGGACCACAAAGCTAATACAGGAATGTTTCAGCTGCACCAGGGCAAGGAACAGATTTCCTCTCAACTTGAACTGTAAGTATTTTGTATCAAGCTCGCATATGCAATGATGCCTTTTGTGGACAATATGGAACTGACAGTGTCAGTCTCTATACAATAATTGAAATCTCTTTGCAAAATAATCGGTGCTGCATTCATTGGAATAACATCCATGCTCATCATTTTTGTCCTGTAGTACAGAGTATGGTAAATTTATCATTTGTCACTGACTGTTCACCTTACTAAGGACTTGTTCCATTTCTTATGTTCCCCACACAGGTTCATTGGAAGTGGCACGACTGGATCCAGCCTTAGCAAGTGTTATCATCATTGTTTTTGTGAAGTAACAAAGGTGCAGAAAATGGAGGAGCAACAGATGCACCAGCAAACCCAGATCATCAGCAACTTCCAGCAGCTGCCAAACAGTCTCTATATGAAGGGAGCATATCTAAAGGTACACTCAAGGTGTGCAAGAGATTGAAGAGGCCAGCATCTTTTATCCTCTGTGCCATTTCCTCTGGACGAGTGAGGAAAAGTGTTGCTGCAGACCCAGGATGTCCTGGCACACTGTTACAGAGCTCTATCAACTCTCCCAACTTAAAGGTGTGTGCCAGATATTCGAGGAGCTTCAAAGATGCCTCTATCTTTAGAACTCTTGAGTTCCTGCTGCATTTGGGGACCAGTTGCCATGCACGGATAGTAACTGGTGAATGACAGCTACCCTCTGCATTCATGACTGATGGTTCTGTTGCTCAGTCCCTGTCTGAGGCTGAGTATCGATTCAGTGCAGCCTGTTCTTCCACTAGGCCCATAGTGGAGCCAACTATAGGCCCGCTGAAGGTGAGGTTCTGTTGCTTGAATTGGTCATGGGGTTCCTTACAGAACAGTCCAGATGGATTGTATCACATAATCCTAGCAGGCTGCACTCTGCATGACTTGAGCAGACAAAAAGGGATTGTGATTGAAGATTAACAGCTGGAAGAACAGCATCAGTCTTCTGAAGAGGAAAATGAGGTTATTGAGCAGAACAAACATTACCTTCTGCTTGATAGAATGAGCTGCATTGGATACTATAATCCAAGAGAAAGAGGTGGAAATTGGAGTTGAAAAGTGTGGTGCTGGAAAAGCATCCAAGGAGCTAGAGAATCGACGTTTTGCACATAAACCCTGAGGGCTTCAGTCGGGGGAATAAGCAACAGAATCATCAGTCATGGTTGCAGCGGGGAGCTGTCATTCACCAGCTACTATCTGTGCAAGAATCCATCTGAGGACTTATGCCTGAAAGGTCGATTCTCCTGCTCTTCGGATGTTGCCTGACCTGCTGTGCTTTTCTAGCACTGCATTTTTCAATACTATAATCCAGAGAGGACCTAATTGATCCTGGTTTCAGTAGATATGAGCTGCGTGCAGTGGTCATTTATTGACTGCACATTTGTTGGTGCTTGAAAGGCAAGTAGTCCTTCTCTGTTTTCAGAGCCAAACACACTTTTTGTCTGTTTTGTTTTTGTCCTCTTTTGCAGCTGCCTGAAAAAACTGAGGGTTTGAAAAAATCATGTATGGGCTTTCCTGTATGTGATGGCCCTACCTTGCAGGAAATGTATATTCTTGCACCGATTGCTATTTAGGAAGTAAGCTTGCTTAGCCTCATCACATCTTTACAATCCTAAGCAAGTGCTATATCTTCCCCAGTGCCCAGTAGCACTCACTCAGATTGGGAGGAAGATTGAGTAATAAAAGCCCATTGCAAGGGAACAAAGGATTCATTCCTGGCACTCATAGGGAAGGGATTGCAGGATGACCTTGCAATTAGATTAGATTAGATTACTTACAGTGTGGAAACAGGCCCTTTGGCCCAACAAATCCACACCTCCCCTCCTCCAAGTCCCTCCTCCCTATCTTTTATCTTCTCCTGCTGAACACTCTCTGCTCATTCCTGAAGAAGGGCCTGTGCCCGAAACGTCGAATCTCCTGTTCCCTGGATGCTGCCTGACCTGCTGTGCTGTTCCAGCAATAAAGTTTCAACTTTAAGTATGGGGCCCTAATCAGATCTCCTACTCATCTTTTTTTTTTAACCAACTCTGCTTGTTAGCTTGACCAGGTAGGAAAATCACAATCACTACCCAATTTAGGCCACCGGTTAAAATGACAGACCAGAGCTTAACATGCAGCAGTTGGTTACCTTCCCACTGACTCAGAAGAACAGAGTTAAATAGAAGACTGCAGTAAGGTCGGAGAAAGTCCCCTGGTACGTTGCCTGGGTCATCTTCATGCCGAATCACTCCACCAGACAAACAGGAGTTAGAATCATCTGTAAAGTTTCTATACTCTTTAAACTTAGTAGCAGAAAAACTAAGAAATCCATCATCTTTGAAAATGGAACCTTCACAATAGTTCCTAATGCAAGTTGAGACTGGGAAGTGATTTATTTACAAAAGCCAAAAGTCTGTTGAGTAAATAGTTTTGTAAATAATTAATTTTCTTTACTTCAAAAAACACTACTAGATGGTACAGAGTCAACAGAAAACACATTTATATACTTGTCTCCAACTTAAACCTTACAGGCAGTAGTATTGTTGATGTACTCTCAATTACTAAAATGGCAACAAGGCAGGTTCAACATTCCTGACATTGTTTGCCTCCTCAGGTCATATTTTCCTCTCCGTAATGGTTGTAAGAGGAACGTAGGCATGAATAAAAAGTGGTACACCAGCAGTAGAAAGTGTTGGTTTAGCACTGCTCTGAGCACTTCTGTCGGCCGAAAGGAACATTAGCAGCAAGTGAGTGAAAACCTCCATTTCCTACAGTTATTAATGAATAATTTCAAGGAGCTTTCTTCACTCATGTGGTCAAATTGAGAAGAGATGATCCAGGCTTGATGTTCCTGAGCTTAAAGAACATTAGTGGTTTCAAACTATCAAAATGATTAAAGTGAAGTGTACATGTCAATATAACTGGAACAGTGTGAGAGGAATGGAATGGTTGGTGTGAACCCCTTAATTAAACTTACGTTACAATGGAAAGTGCAATGATTTGAGAGAGGGAACAAACAGCGTTTTTGAGCACTTTTATCTTTCTTTCAATTAATCACCAAGTTGAAGGGAGAGCAGCTGTAAATTTTACAGAGCTTAATTTTACAGAGACATGAAGATTGTGTGTAAGTGGGGAAATGCTTTGGAAAGCAACACTCTGGCTCTTTATGCTAAATGGTACTGCATGTAGTTGTTCAATGTGGGGAGATGGACAGAGTCCAACAAGAAAATAATGAACAGGAGATGTCAAATTCATCCCGCTACTGTCAAAGACTAATAAGTAGTTGTCAGGTGACATTACCTAACGCTGTGTATTGGTTCCTTAAGCAAAAGTTCAGTTTTATTTCCATGTTCTGCAGATCGCTCCTGTGTGCATCAGCAGCGCTGAATGCTGATCATGTTCTACGTAGAGAGGTCAGCTAATTCGTGAAGTATGGTTTCACCTTCAACATGTGACATGACAATGATGCAGTGGCAGTTAGCAGCATGGAATCACTTCAAGTCACTCTCAAAGATGTCCCACTGAAAGGGTTGAGATGAATCTGCCAAGCGAAAGCAATAAAGTCTCATGCCATTGCCAAACGACAGTATTCACAAACATTGTTTCATTGGACCAGTTGCATGAGGCCCCCAACAAAAGGGCACTCCCATTTTCCCAGACTGCTTTTTCTAACTGGAAGAATATTTACCTGGGATCAGCAACATCTGAACAATCTGACAGAGGTTGCAGAAAAGGTTAAAAACAATATAACAAGAGTACAAATTTTTAGGTAAATGAATCAGAAAGGTGTTGATATCTGAAAAGTTGCTGAAGTATATTAGGTTACACTTGAATTATAGACTCTCTCTACAAGACATCACATTACTTCATGCAAACTTGATGCAGCACCGCAGAGGATCGATGAACAGCACTCTGACATGTTTCTGGAAGACGAAATGTATTGATGCTAAACAAATACACTGGAGCTGTCACAGAAAAATCATGTTCTTTACGAAAAGGAGACTCAAATTCTAACCAACCAGTCCAAAAGGTTCCTTGACCTTTGTAAATACTTTATAGTAGGTTTCATAAAGAGTCAGCTGGGACAAGCCACAAGAACAATGAAAGGTGACTTCTCAGGCACATGTTTGCACCATCGTTTTGCACAGATCCTGGCAGAGAATTCTGATGTGTTCACATAGGAGTCAAGAGCAGAAGCAATGTCCTAGCATGAGTTCGGTTCATTATACATAGAAATTGGTGAAACATCTGAACATTTCTAAGAAACTGAAACAGCTACCTCCTCAAATGAAATAGGCAATGGGTGCATGGTGTATAGAGTCATGGAGATGTACAGCATGGAAACAGACCCTATGTCCAACTCATCCATGTTGCCCAAATATCCTAATTTAATTTAGTCCCATTTGCCAGCATTTGGCCCATATCCCTCTAAACCCTTCCTACTCATATACCCAACAAGAGGCCTTTTAAATCTTGTAATTGTACCAGCCTCCACCACATCCTCTGGCAGCTCATTCCATGCCTGCTCCATCCTCTGTGTGAAAAAGTTGCTCCTTAAGTCTCTTTTATATCTTTCCCCTCTCAACTTAAACTTATGCCTTTTAGTTTTGTACTTGCCCACGCCTGGGGAAAAGACTAGTCTATTCATCCTATCCATGGCCCTCATGATTTTATAAGCTTATGTAAGGTCACCCCCCAGCTCCCAACCCTCCAGGGAAAATAGGTCCAGCTTATTCAGCCGCTGCCTCTAGCTCAAATCCTCCAACTCTGGCAACATCCTTGTAAATCTTTTCTAAGTCCTTTCAAGTTTCACAACGTCCTTTCTACAGCAGGGAGACCAGAATTGCACGCAATACTCTAAAAGTGACATAACCAATTTCCTGTACAGCCACAACATGACCTTCAAACTCCTAAACTCAATGCACTTCTGTGAATCTATGAAATAAGAGCAGAAGTAAACTCTTCCAAAAGGAGGGTCATGAAGAAAGTCACGTGACTTGAAACATAACTCTGCTTTCTCTCCACAGATACTGTCAGATCTGCAGCATTTTTCCAGCAAATTCTGTATTTATTTCAGATCTTCAGCATCTGCAGTTCTCTGATTTATTCTATTCTAAATGTATACCTTCAGCCTGGGTCCACCATTCAATAAGATTATGGCAGACCTGGGTTGCATTTTGAATTCCACATTCTCATTGACTCATGATAACCTTTGTTTGTGTAGCTCTGACTTATAAATTAGACAATAAGACCATAAGACATAGAAGCAGAAATTAGGCCATTCAGCCCATCAAGTCTGCTTTGTCATTCAATCATGGTTGTTTCTCAACCCCATTCTCCTGCTTTCTTCCCATAATCTTTAATCCCCATGACACCCAAGAACCTGTCTATTTCAGTCTTAAATATGCTCAATGACATGGCCTCCAGAGCTTTCTGTGGCAGTGAATTCCATAGATTCGCCACTCTTCTTATGTCCATTCTAAAAGGTCTTCCCTTTACTCCAAAGGCTGTGCCCTTGGGTCCTAGTCTCTCCTACCAATGGAAACATCTTCCCAACATGCACTCTGTCCAGGCCATTCAGTATTCTTTATGTTTCAATTAGATCCCACCCTCATCCTTCTAAAGTCCATTGAGTATAGACCTGGAGTCCTCAAAACATTCCTCAATTGTTAAGCTTTTCATTCCTGGGCCCATTCTCGTGAATATTCAATGACCACCTCCCACGACCTTCTGTCGCAGATTTCCAGATTCCCTTGGAGAGGAAAAAAAAATTCTCCTCATCTTTGCCCTAAAAGAGCAAGCCCTAATTTTAAAGCAATGCACCCTAGCTTAGACTCAGTTACAGGAGAAAACATCTTTACCATGACCACCTTGCCAAGACTGTTCAGGAGTTATACAGATCAATCAAATCCTCTTCACTCTTACAAATTCCAGTGGAAACAAGGTTGCCCTGTCCAACCTGCCCTCATAAGACACCCACTCATTCCAGGGATCTATCTAGTAAACCTTCCCTGAAGTGCCTCCAGCATATCCTTCCTTAAATAAGGGGACCAAAACTGCACACAGTATTTAGGATGTGATCTCACCAATGTCCTGTACAACTGATAATAAAATGCTTTGTTTCATCATCAATTCCTCTCATAATAATCAATAGTGACCCTCCCATTAGTCTTCTTGTTTACATGCTGTATCTGCATACTGACATTTTGAGACTTGTGTTAGAACACCTAAATCCCTTTGCATTTTGGACTTCAGCAGCTGTGCTTCATTTAAGTATTACTCTTGGATTTTTTTGCCACCAAAGTAAACAACTTCACACTTTCCCACATCTCAATTTCTACATTTGCCAGATGTTTGCCCACTCACTCAATCTATCTCTCCCAGAAAATAGCCATGCTAAATTTCTCGTAGTGTTAGGTGAAGGGATAAATGTAGGGGAATGGGTCTGGATGAGTTGCAAACTCCTTATGTCTTCTTTCCTTTAGACATTCCCACCTATCTGTGTGTCTCCTCTGTGAATGTAGTCTTTGCTCCCCTCATCTAGTAATTGTTGTAAATTGGAGGCAATTGAGGCTCCATCACATACATCTGTGAGATTGCACGGATCACATCCCGCTAACCAGATAAAGACAGTTATTCACATTTGCTATTTTCTGCCAACCAGCCAAACATCTATCCATGCTAATTTGTTACTCCCAGCACCGTGAGCTTTTATCTTCTGCAATAATCTTTGGTGAGGTGTGTTATCAAATGTCTTTGGAAATCCAAGTACAGTGCATCTATCAGTCCCCCTTCATCCACAGCCCATAATAAACTTCTTTTGAAGGAGTGCCAAGTTGGTTAAAAGTGATTCCTCCTTTATGAATGCTGCTGATGCTTCCTGATGATCTTGATTTTTGTCTAAGTGCAAAGATCTCTTTCATGATTTATTGTAATACATTTCCCATGATAGATATCAAGCTCATTGGCCCATAGTTCCTGTTTTCTGTCTCTCTCATAGTAGAGGGGATACGTTTGCTATTCTCCAGTCTGATGGAACCTTTTCTGAACAGCGTTATCATTTCTAAATCAAAGCCAGCTGATCACTTGACCTTGCAAATATCTTGCAGAAAGCCATCACGAAAATGAAATATGCACAGTTCCAATCTTCTGTTCATTAACACCATTAATCCATTTGATTAGATTACTTACATCCCAACAAATCCACACTGACCCTCCAAAGAGCAACCCACCCAGACCCATCCCCCTACATTTATCTCTTCACCTAACACTACGAGAAATTTAGCATGGCCAATTCACCTAACCTGCACATTTTTATGGATTGTGGGAGGAAACTGGAGCACCCGGAGGAAACCCATGCAGACAAAGGGGGAATGTGCAAACTCCACACAGACAGTTGCTTGAGGTGGGAATTGAACCCGGGTCTCTGACGCTGTGCGGCAGCAGTGCTAAGGCTAAGAGGTGCCTGCTTACACTGTCTGCAGTTTTTCAATAGGAATGTGCAGGACAAGGGGTAAAGGAATATGAAGAGGACAATTATATATGAGGATATTTTCCTCTTTAATGTTTCAATTCTACTGCTAGGCAACAATGAGCATTATAACAATGCTCAACAATGCCAACTGTCTGCTCCATGGGGTCTGAGCATGAGTGCGTAGCTGAAAACAATCAAACACATCTTTGGAATTCAGTGAGTGGGAACAGCAGTGAAAGCTGGTGGTTTTGAAGTGAGGTCCCTCTCTGAGGAAGGTCAGCCATTTTGTGGCCACTTTCCACAGGAAGTTGAAGGAAGCCTCCACACATTTCTTCATCTTACTGTATTAGCAGTAGCCTTTACTCCCAACTCCCTCAAATACGTGCCAAGGTTTCCCTTGAAGACAACTATACTATTCACTTTGAATACTCCCTGCAGTAGCAAGTTCCACATCCTTTCCCAATTTTATGTTAATCTTCAAGAGGAGATCATCAGGAAGAGCTCCTTATGGTTTCTAATTAAACCCATCTCTCCTTTGACAACACTTATCATTATTTCCACAATTTGTGTTACTCACTAATCTAATTACACATCCTCTGGGCAGAATTCTAACCGTTTAACCCAAAGACAACTAACCGTGATGTTAGTCCAACATGGTTTGTTATGGTTTTTTAAACACAGTCAAACCATTAGCATTTCACATCCAGGTTTCCCACTAACCAGAGTGGGTGGCCATGGGGATTAGCCACACTTGACTGGGAAAGACACAGGTCAGAGTGGATCCTTTATAGACCTGTCAGGATGGACATGGCAGTTGGAATTTATAAAGACTGCTTAGTGGTGGATAGGGCCAGGAAATCATGCAGAAGAACGTGAATTGAAATTCTGACAGCAGAATGTGGTAGAGGAATTAAATGGTCAGGAAAGCAGCAAGGCAGGAAACCTGCCTGGAGAAAGATGATTAAACAAGAAGCTAAGAATCACTCTCCGAATGCTATCAAACCAATGTTTTGAAATTAAGTGGATTGGAGCAGGAGTGAAAGCTGGTGGTTTTGAAATTAAATCTCTCTCAGAAGACAAAGATTGGCCATTCCTGCCTTCTACAGGAAGCTGATGAAATTTGCACAGTTACAGGCTGAGGGGATAGGTTGGAAGGAGAGGGCCTGATTGAACAGGCAGATTGGCAGATATTGGTGGGGAAACAGTCTGATGGCACAGTCTGATTGGCAAAGATCAAAAGACAACAGTTGATGGCACAGTCTCAGGGGCAAAAATTTGCACTTTAAATCCAAGGCTAGCAGCCAGTCAAAGGACTAAAATCAGACGCGGGAGATCGCAAACTATTTGGAACTAAGAGGAATAAAGGAGCAGCTGGCATTAGGCTGGTACAATTACAACATTTAAGAGGCAGCTAGATAGGTATATGAATTGGAAGAGTTTAGAGAGACATGAGCCAGATGCAGGCAAATGGGACTAGATTAGGTTAGGATATCTGGTCGGCATGGACGAGTTGGACCGAAAGGTCTGTTTCCATGCTGTACATTTCTATGCCTCTATGACTCTATTTGCAGGCACCAGGGACAGTATTACCAGACAGACAGGAGCAACTAATGGGCCTATCTCCACCATGTAATTAAATGGGCCACACTCCTCACTTCTGCTCCCTGGCCAGCCCTGCATGCTCATGGTCAGCTGACCTCATCCCATGCGCTGGAGAACTTGCTTTTCCCATGGATAGGAGGGAGAAATCAGTCTCTGATTACAAGTCAGTTTGACCAAATGTGGGTCAGCAAGTAGGCAGCAGGGGAATGGGCACAGTGCCAAAATTCTTCAATGACATCATTGTGGCACAAAAGGTAACTCTACACCTGAGTGTCAAGGCCATCATGCCTGGACTTTCCTCAGCTTTTTCCCACACAGCACCCCTCAAACCCTTACATCTTGTATTTCCACTCATTCCTCATTTCATTAATCTCCTCACATCCACATCTGAACAGTTATTACTGACATTCTTTCATCTTATTGCTATTTTATCCGTTTTTGTAGTTATTTTCCAAATGAAACCTGCTCCTTGTCATCAAATTTCACTGAGATTTCCTTTAAAACATAAAACATTGCTTTGTGCTTGAAAAATTTCAGCTGCATCCCCTTGTTCAAATCCAGACTCTACCAGATCCAGTCAGTACTGATAATCATTGCAGGATTGATCGAAGAACTGAGTTTTTGAGGTCACTTCCTCTGACAGTAACATCTCTTAATATCAAAATAGCATTTGACCAAGTGCGGCATCAAGGAGTTCAAGAAAAGTTTAAGTCAATGGAAATCAAAGCAAAATCTTTCTTCTGGTTGGAGTCATAGGTGGTACAAAGGAAGATGATTGTGATTGTTGGAGGTCAATCATTTCAGTCACAGGACTCCATTTCAGGAGCTCGTCAGGGTCGTGTCCTAGGCCCAACCATCTTCAGTTGCTTCAGCAGTGATCTTCTCCCCATTTTCATTCATCACAGAATGTTCAATATCATTGACACATATCAGCCATTGAAACTGATCATGCTGATATGGAACAAGATGTGGACAATGTTCTGACTTAAATCAATAAATGGAAAGTGACATTCACAACATACAAGTGTCAGGTAATGACCATCTCCAAAAATGCTTTTCCCTCAGTATAAGGGTGGTCCTCCTCATATTAGTTCAGTATAACATCAGGTGGAGAAGCCAATCTCATCCCGTGAAAGAAGGAACATTGTCCTCAATTTCAATTAGAGACAATGGTATTGCCTGGTTTTTGTATTTTACTTTTATTGACAAGAGTATTTTCACGAGACAATTATTTTTGTACATTGTGTTCAATCTTGTTCCTCATATTATGGCATAATCATTACAGCAGTTCCTGTGTCCAGTTCAGGTCACATTTAAGAGTAACATTCAGGCAGGGACAACAGCATTCCCCTGTTCCATTCCTGTTAGGAAATTTAAATTAAAATTTGTCATTTGCCTCATATTCTAATGCAGTTTCTTCCTTAGGTTCCTCATCTGAACCAACATAAAGAAAAGCGGATTGTCTTTATTGTTGATTCCTCACTGTGCTATGATATCCCTTGGGGTCTTTTCTCCTCCCTGTCTCCAATCAAGCAGCACCTACTGGCTTCTGGTAACACTCAGCAGTATGGCCTGATTCTGTTTAGCTATGACATTTAACCTTTTTTGTAAAAGCATCCATCTAAATGATGATTGCTCTTAACCACACCTTCAAAATGGTTGACCAACTCTGTCCTGGAGAAGTTGTAACTCTCTAGTATGTCTGGTAGTCATTTCCATCCTAAATGCTATTTTGAGAGCTGTAGCAGATGTGAGCCTGTTTTTTTTTGCCAGCAGCTTACTCTGCATCAACATTTCCTGCAAATAGCAGATAATGTGGTCTCTTACCGAATCATTTGCCAATCCACTGAAGGTCCACTTTCTCAATAGTGCTATAAATTGATTAAAACTACTTTATCACCACTGGTTCAACACAGTTGACTTGTTTTTTTTAGATTACTTACAGTGTGAGTAACAGCCCAACAAGTCCACACCAATGCGCAACCCACCCAGACCCATTCCCCTACACCTAACACTACAGGCAATTTAGCATGGCAATTCACCTAACCTGCACATTTTTTGGATTGTGGGAGGAAACCAGAGCACCTGGAGGAAACCCACACAGACACGGGGGAGAATGTGCAAACTTCACACGGAGAGTCGCCTGAGGTGGGAATTGAACCCAGGTCTCTGGCGCTGTGAGGCAGCAGTGCTAATCACTGTGCCATCATCCCATTTCTCATTGAATCATAGAATCATACAGTCATACAGCACAGAACAAAAACCCTTCAGTCCAACCTTCCCATGTCCACCATGTTCCCAAACTCAACTAGTCCCATCTGCCTGCGCTTTGCCCATATCCTTCCAAACATTTTTTTATTCATGTACTTATTTAAGTGTCTTTTAAATGTTGTAAATCTACCCACATCCTCTGGAGGTTCTTTCCACACATGCACCACTGTGTAAAAAATTGACTCTCATATCTTTTTAAATTTTTTCTCCATTCATCTTAAAAATATGACCCCCTAGTCTTGAAATCCCCCACCTGAGGTAAAAGCCACTTGCCATTCACCTTATCTATACCCCTCATGATTTTGTAAACCTCTATAAGGTCACCTCTCAACCTTCTAAGCTCTAGTGAAAAATGTCCCAACCTCTGCAGCCTCTCCCCATAACTCAAACCCTCTATTCCTGGCAACATTCTCATTTCCTGATGAAGGGCTTTTGCCCAAAACGTTGATTTTACTGCTCCTTGGATGCAGCCTGAACTGCTGTGCTTTTCCAGCACCACTAATCCAGAATCTGGTTTCCAGCATCTGCAGTCATTGTTTTTACCTAACATTCTCATAAATCTCATCTGAACCCCCTCCAGCTTGATAATATCATTTCCACTAACAGGATGAACAGAACTGGATACATTTCGCCAAAAGAGGCCTCACTAATATCCTGTACAACCTCAATATAACGTCCAACTCCTAGACTCAAGGCAAGCGAGCTCAACACCCTAGTGCTGACCTCAGATTAAGTAAGTGTAGTAGGACAGTGAGTTTTATTAAATTTTGGAGTTATCACTACTTTTTAATGGAATGGAAATTCAGACACAAAACAGCCCTTTATTAAATTGAATAGTCATAACAACAATGTCCAAGCAGAGGGAGAAAGCAGCAAGCTGGATAGACGAGAGGGTCTATTTCTGGCTGTCAATGATCGCGCATCTGTGACAGATAATCAATGCTCTTCGTGTGCTGTAAGCCTGTGGTATTGAACTGGCGTGCCGTGACAAGGTGAGAAATGTGCCGTGACATTTTCAGGAAGCAGTGTCACTTTACCTGTTGACACCAGGTGCCCATATCACCGGGGTGGAGAAATACAGCTCCCTGTAACTGATTGGTGCATGACACTGTCACTCAGTGCGTGGGACAGGTATGTCTCTCTCTTTTCTAGGCTGACTCAGTCAGATTGCGAAGCACTATTAACACGGGTGATAGTCATACAGATGTACAGCATGGAAATAGACCCTTCAACCCAACTCGTCCATGCTGACCAGATATCCTAAATTAATTTAGTCCCACTTGCCAGCATTTGGGCCATATACTGTCCTTAGGGCAGTGCTGGCAAATAGGATAGAGAAGATGCGATGTGGCAGTAGCTGCAGCTCACAGAGCGGAGTCCAGACCAGAGGGACTTGGCTAAGCTCAGTGGGTAACCCAAGCCGTGAATGGTGAGACAGTGAGGGGCTGGGAAAGCAGTTGCTCCTTCTGGTGACTGGGCTTTCTCTCCATGAATAGGCCCTGTGGTGACCACTGCACAAAAGGCATGTGTTTGTGAGAGGAAGCTGGATGCATGGTAGGCAAGGGAGTGAGGAGGCTGCATTCACTTGCAGTCTCCATTCCTCCTATGGCATAGCAAATGCAAGTAAAAGTGTGGTATATGAGCAATCAATTCAGCTGAAAAAATGTGCATGTGCTGTGGAATTGTTTGTTCTCATTGAAGTGTGCATTGATATTGAAAAGGTTGGGAACTGCTGCTATAAGCAACACCATTGTAAAGGACTTCTGCAGAAATGGCAAACAGTAACCTCCATTTTTCTGAAATAGGCAGCGGCCATGATAAAGGTGAACAATGGAACTTGTGTAGATTGAGACAGAATCAAGCAATTGTGTGGAAATACAGCACTATTTTATTTCATTTTAATCCTGATACAATGATTCTTTCTCCCAACAATACTGGAGTAAATGCACAGATCCGACTTCGATGTAACATTTGCTTAAGTTGCACTAATTTAAAAGTTAACAGTTAGGCTATTTTCAAGTTACATATAATTACTTTGTTATTTTCTAAGCTCTCCTTCAGTCAGATCAGATATCTTGTGTCGACTGATACAATAAAAAATGCCATATTCTAATAGAACACCATTCTTTGTGTTTTCTTCTCTTTTGCAGATGCCTCAAATATAAATGCTTTGCAGCCAGTTTTCAAGGAAAATATGTTTTGGTCAATTACTGTCCTTTTAAAAATATTTCTTAAGAATGATTTAGAGGAAGTGAAAACAGATGTGAGCCATTTCCACGGAAGTTTGCCATTTGCTGAATATTTATCTGCTGAAAATTATACACAGAAGGAGCTGCAATAATTCTATGGATGATGGTTCTCTGCTTGTTGAAGAATTGACTTGTATAACTAGGAAGAGATCCCAAAGGCTTACGAGTGCAGAGACACAAAACCCCTGCATGAAACAGTTATAGAAAATCTAAAATCATAAATCCTCTGGCAGAGTTGTAACTCATTTGAAATCAGGTCCTTTGTGCAAAGGTTGTAACAATGTCTGTTTCTATGCACCATTCCTCACATGTGACAATAAGACATATGCTTATATGGAGTATTTACTGCACCTTTATCAGATAGTAAATCCTTGAATTAGTTCATCTTTTATGCAGAAAGTTAAGGAATACTTATTGTATTGATACATCGATGATGATGCATGTAACGGTATGCATTTTGCACTATATGTGCCAAACAATAATTGTAACAATTAAAATACAGCTTATATCAATAAAAAGTAATTAATCTGCGAGCTGTAACTAGCCTTCCAATTTCTTGTCAGTTAATTTAACAGTTGGTATGAAAATAACATGTCAAGTGGATTGTAATAAGAACATTATATTTTGAATAACAAAATGTAGGTTAGCAAAAGGGACATGGTGTCTTTAAGGCAGCGTAGCAGTTTTGTCATATTAGAGCAATTATAATGATTCATTGTCTGTGTCTAATGACATGATCTCCTTCTAGAGACAGAACAGTGGGCGTTGGAAAATATACAGCAGCCCACCATGGTCAGTATGAGGCATAACAGGAAATGACTGTGGGTGTTAACCTTGTCAGAAAGACTTGGACAAAATGCTGACATTGCAGATAAGGAGCCAACATTAAAATATGGGAAAACTATTAAAATACTTACTATCGTTTGGGAAACTGTTCCCTATACACTGACTGAGCATGAACAAAAGCAACAACATTACTAGGACCTTGCACACGCAGTGAAACTACTTCTGTCACAAATGCTGTAGCAGGAACACTGACAAAATTTCACTAGCTTTTGATTATAATTTTATGTATTCGTGTAAATTTAGTTTTATGCATTCTATAATTTCATTTTATGATTGCACATAAAATAACTGGATTTTATGTATACCTGTTACTTGAATTTTATGCATTTCATAATTTCATTCCTTAATTTCTTATATAGTTTAGAAATTTTACAATTTCACATGAAAAAGAGCTGACATCACAGTCCTGTGACTGCGATTTCTATTGTAGTTAAAGAAGTGCAGCAGTCATTTGCCCATAATGGTTACATTTCAGTTCTACAATGTTGCTCAGTCATACATTCAGATTTAAAACATTTTGCAGCTACAGATAACAATCATACTCACTTAACCTAATGATCTGTTGGTCACTTATACTTGCTGTAATAGTCTTTGCTTCTTCTGCTGGTAATAATCATATCCTGCTTATGACAATGCTCTGTTACTAATATTGGTAATAATGAGAAATTGTTCATTTCTGAATTGAAGGTATAAAGTGAACATTGATATTATCTGTCAATAATAACTCCAACTACAATTCGAGCTGCCAGCTTTATAAGCAGGTAACTTTGTAAACTATTTTAACATAATATTTCATATTGTACAATTATTATCCTCTACTTAGAAAGAATGGATGGTGAAAGCTTGGAACATTTTAATTTTGCAAAAACCTTATAGTATTCCATTATTTTTCTAACGGAATATAAAATAGCACAATATACATTTAACATCTAATAATTGATATTTTAAATTTAACAATACTGGACTAAGTAAATGTTCATCCAATGTTAAGTTCCAGGTGTCAATTTGCTATGATTTACCACATTTTGAAATATACCATGCCTGTTCCTGTATGTAAATATGTTTGCTGATGGTAAATCAATAAATATATTGGAATAAGTTGAATACTTTTATCCCAAAAATATAAAGATAACATAATTACAAAGTCTACAGATTTTGATTTAATCTTATGAAAGATCAGGAGAAAGGATACAGCTTTAAGGAATCATTGGGTTGTCAAGAAAAGCTTTTAAGTTGAAGCACAAAATGTGCTTAAAGATACTAAACTTTGTGGTTAAAGTAAATAAACTCACCAACACTATTTCTCACAGATGTAGAAAGGATTTTCTGAAACCATGCCAGCTCCTATTTAATCCCAGATGTCTATGGAAAAAAAAGATAACAGTAAATGAAAGCATATGGGGTATATGAATTCCCACTGTAAAAGGTTGATTTCATGGCTGAAACGAAGAGAGATTTTTCAAACAGAAATAAATTAAATTAAGTTTTAGCTCTCTGATTCATAAACATCATTTAAATTGAAGTTCTGCATGAAGATGACTTAAAAATTATTAATGTTCACAATTCATTTGATGGTTAAAAAGCAACATTTGTATGTTACAGTGGATTGTTTTTGTGAAGAGTATATTTTATGCCTTGTTTGTGGTTACATATAACATTCAGCTCTACATTCTCCCAGCAGTGCTGCAAACTTAAAATGACTGTTCCCCACATCATTGATTAATTTTCCCTATCATTTTAAATGATGGAACTTCCTTTCAATGTCACAAAGCATATTCCTCATAGCATTCATAAATTCATCAATACATCTATCAATTCCTTGTGGTGGAAATCTTTGCAAATCTTAGATCCATAATAACTATTTATCCCAATCATGCTACACTTACAATATGGCATGACTCAAATTACTGACAGACTGCAGCCTAAAACATTTGTTACAAATCAAAGTGACAATCATAGTAAGAAAGGGCACAAATTAGATGATGTGCGAATTTAAAAATTCATACAATTTCTGTTTACAACCAGGTGAAGAGGGGTCAATTGTGTCCTTTCTTGCCTTTCCACATTTGACTGTAGCAAAAGTTTTGTTTGAAAAGGTTAAACTTGCAAAGTCAGTTATCACATAACTATTTGAACATGTTATGACAGCGCATGATCACATGTGGCCATTACATTCTAACAACTACCTAATGACAGGTATTAGGCTAACTGGCTTTGTAGTTTCCTACTGTCTGTATCTCTCCTTTCTTGAACAATACATTTTGTTAATTACTTTCTAATCCACTGAGATCCTTCCTGAATCAAAGACATTTTGGAATATTATAACCAATGCCTCAACCAACTCTGCTGTCATTTCATTCAGGAGTCAAGGATGCTTGTCCTCTGGTCTTGGGAACTTGTCAGCTTGATTTCGTTGAACCCAGAGCCTTTGTCCCAGAGGGAGACAACGTACCAGAAGATCTTATTACTTGATTGTTTACATGCTGGCTCAAAAGAAACAATCAGACAGGTTGCATTTGATTTGGTATAATGCATCTTATTAATGACTCAACACACTACAGTGTGGGCAAGGATAAACTGACAAATTTTAGTCAAAGAGTACATAGTTTATGGTGTAATAACTCAGTTGGCTTCAGGCTGAATTAAATGGTGACCACTGTGTAAGGTCTGCCTGCTGAAGAAGAACAGGGGGCCCACTCAGTAATTGGGCTCCGCTTTCACCTCAGCTAAACACCTGGATGGTTAACATACAGACCTGTACATACAAATGATTCAGTCTGATTTCTGTATGCAAAGAAATGCAATGTATACATATGAATGGCATCACCAATTGTACAGATACCAAAATATTTTTATGAATAAAGTATATTTTTGAAATTAAATAAATGGTCTTGATACTTCCAATTTAAAGATACAGACAATGGGATACATGAGCTTGAGAATTTAGAAACAAGCCCCTCAGCCTGCTCCACCATTCAATAAGATCATACTGATCCAGCTGTGGTCACAGCAAAGCCTTCCTGTCTGAATCCCAACCCCCATAGTCCTTGATTGTCTGTCTATCAAAAACCTACAGATGCAATGACCCAGCCTTCACTGCTTTTTGAGGATTAAAATTGCACATGCTAATGATCCTCGGAGGAAAGGTTTTTTTCTCATCTCCCTTAAAAGGGAGCTGACTTCTTAACCTGTTTCCCTTAGTTCTAGGCTCCCTAACAAAATAAATATCCCTTGATAATCCACCCTATTTAATCATCTTGGGATGCTGTTTATTTCATTCTTCTAAGCTTATATGGCTATAGGCTCAAACTGTTCAACATTTCTTCACAAAGTAAGTCTATCATCCTAGCAGTGAGTTGAGTAAAAGATTATCTGATCTACTTCCAAAGTAATAATGCAATTTTTTTAAAATGAGGAGACCTAAATTACACACAATTGTCCACATGTGGTCTCACCAAGTCCCTGAACAGCTGTAGTAAAACATCCCTAATCCTTTATTATACTTACTTTTCATTTAAGCACCAACATTCCATTTGACTTCCTAATCACTTGCTGTACTTGCATACTAAGTTTTGGTGATTCATGCACCAGAATACCAAAATACTATATAGCACCCATTTCTGAAATTTCTCTACATTTAATTAATATACTGCTTATTTATTCTTTCTGTCAAAGTAGACATTCCATTTCACATTTTTGGCCATTAAACTCTACCTGCCAATTTTTTGCCTACTGGCTTGACCTGTCAATAGTCCATTATAGCCACCCTATATCCTCTTGACACCTTACCATCTTACCTATCTTGGTATAATCAGTAAATATAACATGCATATATTCAGTCCCATCATTGAAGTCAATATTACAAATTGTAAACAATTCTGGCTCCAGAATAATGCCTTTGGTACTTTGCCAGTTATAGCTTACCATACTGAAAAAGTCCCAATTATTCCTGCAGCCTGCTTCCTGATAATCAACCAATACTTTATCCATGGCAATTTTTACCACTACACCATGTACCTTTTTGGAGTAACCTCTAATTTGGCACTTCAAATACTGTTTAGAAATTCAAGTACACCACAACTTCTTTACTCACCTTGCTTGGTATTTCCCCAAAAACCTTATAAATTAGCTAAACATAATTTCACAAAACCATTTTGACTTTGCCTGACTACATTATGATTTTATCAGTATCCAAGTAATGAATTCTAACAACTACCTAATGACATGTATTAGGCTAACTGGTTTGTAGTTTCCTACTCTCTATATCCCTCGTTTTTTGAACAATATATCCTTCTTGGACCAAAGAAATTTTGCAAGATTATAACCATGCCTCGACCAACTCTGCAGTCTTTTCATTCAGGAGCCAAGGAAGCTTGTCTTCTAGTCTTGGGAACTTGTCAGCTTGATTTAGTTGCTTTTCAACAAGACTACCATTATCCCAGTACCAAAGAAAGCACATGCAACATGCCTCAGTGGCTCTGATTTCCATAATTATGAAGTACTTCGAGAGGTTAGTCATGGTTCACATTAGTTCTAGCCTCCCAGCTTGCCTCAATCCTTTGCAATTTGTCCATCCATGCAACAGGTCCATGGTAGACACCATTTCCCTAGCCCTACACCCATCCCTGGAACATCCAGATAAAAAGGATACCTACATCAGGCTTCTATTTATTGACTACAGTTCTGCCTTCAACACTATACTCTCAATCAAACTGATCTCTAAACTCCAAAATCTAGGTCTCTGTTCTGCCCTCTGCAACAGGATCCTCAATCTCTGACCCATGGACTACGATTGCTGAAGATAAACGATAGTACCTCCTCCACGACAATTCTCAACAGTGGAGACCCGCAAGGATGCGTACTCAGCCCCACAAGAATATGTATTCCTTGTATGCTCATGACTTTGTGGCTAAAATTTGTTCAAACTCCATCTACAAGTTTGCTGACAATAGGCCGGATATCAAACAAAGGCGAAACAGAATACAGGAAAGAGATGGGATACTTGGTGATGTAGTGTGAAGGCAACAATCTCTCCCTCAATGTCAGGAAAGCTAAGGAGTTGATCATCGACTTCAGGAACCAAGGAGGAGGGCACACCCGTATCTATATCAATGGAGCTGAGGTGGAGATGGTTGAGAGTGTCAAGTTGCCATAAGTGACAATCACTAACAATCTGTCCTGGACCATGCACGTTGATGCAACAGTCAAGAAGGCACAACAATACCTCTTTTTCCTCAAGAGGCTAAGGAAATTTGGCATATCCATAGGAAGGAGAAAGTGAGGTCTGCAGATGCTGGAGATCAGAGCTGGAAATGTGTTGCTGGAAAAGCGCAGCAGGTCAGGCAGCATCCAGGGAACAGGGGAATCGACGTTTCGGGCATAAGCCCTTCTTCAGGAATGATATATTCCAATTATCCTGAAGAAGGGCTTATGCCCGAAACATCGATTCTCCTGTTCCCTGGATGCTGCCTGACCTGCTGCGCTTTTCCAGCAACACATTTCCAGCATATCCATAGGAACCTCACCAACCTTTACAAATGCACTATAGACAACATTCAACAGGCTTGGTGTGGTAACTGATCTGTCCAAGACTGTAAGAAACTACAGAAAGTTGTGAACACAGCCCAGATGATCTTGCAAGCCAACCTTCCACCCATTGACTCCATCTACATTTCTCATTGCCACAGAAATGCTGCCAATATCATCAAAGACAGTCTTCATCCTGGTTATAATCTCTTCTAACCTCTCCTGTCATCCAGAACATACAAAAGCTTAAAACCCACATACTGACAGGTTCATGAACAACTTCTTCCCTGCAGTTATTAGACTTCTGAATAGACCTCTCAAATTTCAAACCTAATGTTGATCTTGATTTTCGTCCACTTTCTTTGCAGCTGTAATTTTGTGTTACTCACTGCTCAATCACCCTATGATCTTTGTGTCTTCATATGTTAAGATCCGCTGTAATGCATGCAAAACTAAATGTTTCACTGTAGTTAGGTACATGTGACAATAATAAATTAAATCAAAATTCTAGAGACATAGCTGTGGAGTTGAATTCTTTCTTTAAAGTCTCTGCCTTTGAACCATGGGAAGTAAGGTGAAATAGTGGGCATAAAATAAAGTTTGCAAGGTTGCAGGTTCTGTGGGGAGAGAGGATGTGAGAGAGAGAGAGAGAGACATACAGACAGAGAGACACAGAGAGGTAAGAAGCTATTACAGTAGTTCCACAGAGTAAGTATGTATTTAACAAACAAAGGGGTTGGTTTTTCATGTGACCTCTTCTCCAACTTTATTACTTCAAATATGATCTTATATTCCAATTATTCTGGTTCATTAATTAGCCCATGTCTGTTGAGTTATCTTAAACAAGGGCTTCATTGTTTAAGCTATTAGCCTTTAGTAAGCTGCTTCCAGCAGTTGAATACCTCAGCTAATTGTCATAGGCACCTTGCAAATGAAGCAGAAAATGTGGGATTTGTTCACACTCCTCAGAGGGTCATGCTGGGTTTAGGTGGGCTTTACAGATCTGCTGAGTTCATTGAGATGTGGGATGGATGGACAATTGTGTGTTAATTAAAAGGCTATTTTGACTGTGAGCTCAATTTACTTATAGTCTATGACTTTTAGAAAATCTGTACTTTAATGTTCAACTTCACATTTCTAGCTGATGAACTAAAAATGATTGTTTGAAATAAGCTTGCTTTTGTGACAAAGTCCAGCAGGAGATGGTTCTAAAGCTGCATTTAAGGAAGCTCACCAGTCAAGACCTACCCAAAATTATTTTTAGAGGCCTTAAATTCACCTTTTCAGACAAATAATGACACATCTCTGAGCAAGTGGGACTTAAACCCAGGTCTCCTGGTTTAAGACATAGGAGATTACAATTGTATCACAAGAGCTCCTTGGTAATGTGGATATTTTCTAACCAAACTGTTCAGAGATGTTACTGCACACAGATGGGACCTGAACCTGGGAGTTGCAATGTTAATTTTATACAGATGTTAAACAGTCAATACGTCTGTTTACAAGTTCTGTAAACATTCATATATTCAGAAACAAAAACAGAAATTGTGATTTAAACTCAGCAGTTTAGCAGCATCTGTGGAGAGCCATGGGCCCAGTGACCTTTCTTCATATATTCAGCTTTGTCCTTTTTCCATTACTGTTGTGCTGTTTGACGTGATTGGGTTTACTGGGAGTCAGTAGGAAGAAGTCTTGGAGTATATCATTGATGACAATTCTAGACAAACTAAGGAACCTCAGATTTCAGATGACACCAGAGGGTCAAGGTTCAAGCTTTCACTGCTAATGATGGTGCTACAATATACTTGTTGGAAATAGAAATTTGTCAATGATAAAGCATCTCTGTCTTTGATATCAATAAAAATAAAGTTCATTGATGTTACCAGAGCTGCAATTTTAACTCCTGGTCAGGCATTGCGCGGACAAAAACTGAAGTAGATGGCAAACTATTTGGCTTTCTGAGACATGAAGTCAGGAATTTCAACTGCATAGGCCCTCACTCAATCTCCACTCACCCCACCCGCAAAAAAACAGCATCTGAGCAGCTTCTAAAACAATGCAAGAGCACAGGGACAGTAGCTTCATAAAGAGTTTGAGAGGACAGATCATCAACTTCAGAAACAATGTGATAGATTGGGAAACAGCACCTCCATAAAGGGGAGAACAGTCCTATGTGAGAAGGGCAGTAGCAACAGGAGATTAAAAGTGATAGCAGATTGTCACTTCAATTTGTTTCTACCTGTCATAAGAAGATAAGAATATTAGAAATCAGAGCAATGGAAGATCATTCAGCCAATCAAGCCTGCCCTGCCATTCAGTAAGATTCTGTCTGCTGCAGGCATCAGCTCTTCTTTTGGGCCAGCTCCTCATACTCCTCAACTCCCCAATATTTCAAAAAGCTATCTCCCTCCTCTTTAAGTGCTTTCAGTGATCTAGCCTCCACAACTCTCTGGGATACAGAACTCTATATATTCATACCCTCTGGGAAAAGAAATTCCTTTGCATCTCAGCTTTAAATGAGTGTCCTCTTATTTTCTATTTCTCCTAGTATGAGATTCTTCATGGTGGCTCAGTAGTTAGCACTGCTGCCTCACAGTGCCAGGGACCTGGGTTCGATTCCAGCCTCAGGTGACTGTGTGGAGTTTGCACGTTCTCCCTGTGTCTGCGTGGGCTTCCTTGGGTGCTCTGGTTTCTTTCTGCAGTCCAAAGATGTACAGGTTAGGTGAAGTGGCTGTGCTAAATTGCCCATAGTGTTCAGGGATGTGTATGTGCATTCAACAGGGGAAATGTAGAGTAATAGGGTAAGGGGGTGGGTCTGGGTGTGATACTCTTTGGAAGTGATCAGTGTGGGTTTGTTGAGCCAAATGGCCTGTTTTCACAGTGTAGGGATTCTATGATTCCATGATCTTCTCAAAATCAATCTACCCCATCAATTACCCTCATAATCTTATACATTTCAATATGATTACCGCTCATTCTCTGAACTCTAATAAATAAAGGGCTAATCTGTTTAACTATTGAATCTGCCTGAGTTTCTTTTGAACTGCCTTAATTGACAGTATTTTCATTTCTAAGTACAGAGACTAAAATTGAACACCATACACAAGATGTCGTCTCATCAACATCTGTACAATTGCAACAAGTCTTTCCTAACTCTAACCCCTGAGCAATAAAGGTGAAAATTCCATTTACCTTCTTAACTACTTGATGCACTTGCATGCTAATTTTTTATGTTTATGCACAAGTCCCAAATCCCTCTGTTCTACAATTTTTAAGTCTTTCTCCATTTAATTCTTTTGATTCTTCCTACCAAAGTACTGTGCCTCACAGTTTCTTACGTAAAATTCCATTTGCCAAGACTTTGCACACTCATTCAATCTATTTATATTCCTTTGCAGATTCCTTATCTCCTCATCACAATATGACCTCGCTACTTTTGTATCATCAGCAAACTTGGCATCTTGTGGAATGCCTTGTGAAAATACAAATACACTCCATCTACCATTTCCGCTTATCAACTCTGCTTGTTAAATCTTCAAAGAATTCTCAGGAAATTTGTCAAGCATGATTTCCCTTTCACCAAACCATGTTGGCTCTATTTGATTGTGTTAAGCATTTCTAAATGGCCTGTTATTTGTTCGTTCATAATGAACTCAAGCATTTTCCCAATTACAGATGTTAGTTTTACTTGCCAATAGTTTCTTATTTCTGTCCTCCTCCCTTCTTGAACAAAGACATCATATTAGAGTTTTCCAGTCTGATGAAATCCTCCAGAATCCATTGAGTTCTGGAATAGTTTGATCAATGCGTCTACTATCTATGTAGTCAGTTCCTTTAAAACCCTGCATTGAGCTTTATCTACCACACTTAACATTAACTCTGTTTTTCCTCCACAGATGCTGCTAGACCTGCTGAGTTTCTCCAGCGATTTCTGTTTTTGATTCAGATTTTCAGCATCTGCAATTCTTTGCTTTATTTGTCTGTCACCTACTTGCCCACTTAGATAACCTATTCATGTCCTTTTGAAATCCTACACAACTCTCTTCATAGTTTACAATGCTTCTGAGTTTCATGTCATTTGCAAATTTGAAAATTGTGCACTAAGTTACAAATGATCAATAAACAGCGAGAAAAACAAATTTTCCAACACTTACCTCAGAAAGAGCCCACCATAAGCAATCCCCCATCATGAAAAAAACATCTATTAACCATTACTCTCTATACCTTGATGGTCTGAATTTGTAACCATATTATTTCCTTGTTGTCTCTATTATTCCATGAACTCTAACATTGCTCACAAGCCTGTTGTATGACATTGTATCAGATGCTTTCTGGAAGCTTTGACACCATATCAACAATATTACTCTGATCAATTCCCTCTGTTACCTCTTCAAAACACTCCAGCAAGTTACAAGTTAAACTTGATTTTCACTTAAGAAATTTGTGCTGGATTTTCTTAATTAATCTGTACTTTTTTTCTGTTACTGTTAACGTTATCCCAAATATTTGTTGCTCGAAGTTTCACAATCACAGATTGTTCTAAATTTGTACTATGTTTGCCTGTGTTATCCTCAAACTCCATTTTTGAACAAGGGCATAATATTTACATTCTCCAGTCCTCTAGCACTACTCCTGAATCTAAAGAAGATTTAAACATTATTGCGAGAGCCTCTAAAATTACCACTCACACTTCCATCAGTATTGTTTGATGCATTTCATCTGGTCCTGCTGAATTGTCAACTTTAAGTGATAAAAGCAAATCCAGTACAGCTTCCTTCCCAATTTTAAATCCTTGGGTTGCTGAATTTACTTTGTTTCTATTTGTTTAATACTTCTGCTAAGCTCTCTGCCTCCATATGAAAATCCTGTTTTCGGTCTCAATCATCCTTAATCCTCCATTCACCACCTGTTTTCTATTTATGTGCCTTTAGAAGACATTGAGGTTCCCTTTTATGTGAACTATCAGTCTCCTATTCCCTACTTGCTTCTATTATTTGTGTTTTTTAACTCACTCCTCTGCACCTTCTATGTTTAGCCTGGTTCTTACTCATATTTTTTGCTTGCCATCTGTTATAACTATACATTTTCTCTTTCATCATAATTTCTACCTCTTTTGTCATCCAGGGAACTCTGGATTTGTTTATCCTACTTTTCCCATTCGAGGGAATTACCTTGACTGCATGATGCCTAAAGTATTTCTTCTTTGAAGGTGGCCCATCGTTCAGCTACTTTTTTTCCTGGCAGCCTTTGATTCCAATTTATGCGACCCAGATCTATTCTTGCCCCATTGAAGTTGGCTTTGCCCCAAACTAATTATTCATTATCTGTTTCTCTAATCACCCTAACCAAGATTCCCCCAAACGTTGGGTCATAGAGACTGCCAGTTTCTGCTACATCCCAATGGCAACATCCTGACCAAGCAGAATTTAGCTGGTTGGTCTGAGAATTAAGATTGACAGTTAACTGTTCTAGCTTTATCTCCATGCCACTGATTGTTCAACCAATTAGCACCCTGTTCTCATGTAGTTTAAAAAGACATCTCTTTTCTTTCCAAGTCTGCTTCTTCCTTGTTCTGATTAGTGCAAGATGAAAAGTTTCAACTTTTAATCTGCTATTAACAATGTTCTGTACTATTAAGCATTTATTTTTATGCTCCAAATGTTCTCCCACTGACACTTGACTTACTTGATTCACTTCTTTCCCAAGAAAATGGTCTAGCAATGTTGCTTCCTCATTGGGCTGGAAACTTATTGTCGAAAAGTTTCCTGAACACACTGGAGGAACTTTTGTCAGCTAATGGAAGGCTGATCTTTGTACCTAGAAGACTGGAATGTAAGGAAACGGAAGTTATGCTGCAGTTGTACAAAACTCTTATTAGTCCCCATTTGTGAGGAGATCTGGGCACCACACTTTAGGAGGAAAATACTGGCCTTGGAGGGAATACGATATGAGTTGACATGAATAATACTTGCACTTCAGGAGTTATGAGGAGAGATTTTACGAGTTAGGACTGCTTTTTGTATACCTTAGCTGAAAATGTGTTGCTGGAAAAGCGCAGCAGGTCAGGCAGCATCCAAGGAACAGGAGAATCGACGTTTCGGGCATAAGCCCTTCTTCAGGAATGAGGAAAGTGTGTCCAGCAGGCTAAGATAAAAGGTAGGGAGGAGGGACTTGGGGAGGGGCGTTGG
>NC_057731.1:24592776-24678558 GCF_004010195.1 Chiloscyllium plagiosum | reverse complement strand
TCATTTCCCCTCCCCCCACCTTGTCTCAGTCAAATTCCTCGAACTCAGCACCGCCTTCCTAACCTGCTGTCTTCTTCCTGACCTGTCCGCCCCCACCCCATTCCGGCCTATCACCCTCACCTTGACCTCCTTCCACCTATCGCATTTCCAATGCCCCTCCCCCAAGTCCCTCCTCCCTACCTTTTATCTTAGCCTGCTGGACACACTTTCCTCATTACTGAAGAAGGGCTTATGCCCGAAACGTCGATTCTCCTGTTCCTTGGATGCTGCCTGACCTGCTGCGCTTTTCCAGCAACACATTTTCAGCTCTGATCTCCAGCATCTGCAGTCCTCACTTTCTCTTCTTTTGTATACCTTAGACAATTAAGGGGTGATCTGATCAAATAATTTAACTTGTTAACAGGAAAGGACAAGATAGGTAAAGATAAACTTTTCTCACTCATTGGAGATTCTAAAACTAGATGGCATAGTTTAAATTTAGGGCTAGACCATTCGGGAAGCACTTCTACACAGGAAGAGTAGTAGAGGTTTAGAATTCTCTGCCGCAAATGATAGTTGATACTAGACCAGTTGTTAATTTTAAATCTGAGATGGATGTATTTCTGTGAAGCAAAGATATTAAGGGATATCAGCCAAAAGTGGGTATATGGAGCCAGGTCACAGATCAGACATGGTTTCATTGATCGGAATAGCTCGAGGGGCTGATTGGTCTATACCTGTTCCTTTGTATTATTATCCCAGTCTTTAATTGTTTGAATAATCAAATTTCCCTATTATGCATTGATACTTTTTACCATTCCCTGTAACTCCCTTGTAAATATATTCCTCTACACCCTCCCCACTATTTTAGAGGCCTATAGAATAAACTGAGCAAAATGATCTTCCCTTTTTTTGGTCTAGCCTAATAGATTCTGTCCTTGACTCATTTGGGACATCCTCTTTCTCTAGCAATACAATACAATCTTTAATCAATCACCCTTCCCACTTTTCATCCTGCTCTTTATTTCCTGATTGCCTCATGTCCAGAAATATTCAACACTCAGTCCTACTCTTCCTTGAGCTACCATCACAAAAACATCAGATTTTCTAACGGCGATTTGTGCTTATAACTCACAAATTTTATTTACCATCATATTCACCTACTTGCACAGTAACCCTGATTTAGATTTCATTTCTTTATAGCAAAACAACCTGTAAGGAACTCAATCATGGCTCTGTTGAGGAGCAAACACTTTGACCTGTATGGAGTCAGCTATTACAAGGGGGCACATAGCTCTAAATTAAGGGGTGGTAGGTATAGGACAGATGTTAGGGGTAGGTTCTTTACTCAGCGAGTCGTGAGTTCATGGAATGCCCTGCCAGTAGCAGTGGTGGACTCTCCCTCTTTATGGGCATTTAAGCGGCCATTGGATAGGCATATGGAGGATAGTGGGCTAGTGTAGGTTAGGTGGGCTTGGATTGGCGCAACATCGAGGGCCAAAGGCCTGTACTGCGCTGTATTCTTCTATGTAAGTCCCATCTCCCCAGAGCTGATCCCAACTTCCCAAGAATCTAAAGCTCCAGCTTCCTGTACAAACCTTCTCACCACCCATTCATCTGCCTCATCTTCAAATTCTATATTCTCTTTTGCGGGGCAATGGGAGTAATTCATTGAATTGAACTTTTGAAGTCCTACCTTACTAATTTTCTGTTTAGTTCACTGAATTCTGACTGTAGGTCCTCATCATTTATTTTCCACCTATGTTGTGTCTACTAATGTGAACCATGGCTGCTTGCTGTTCACCCTCCCCTCTCAGGGTGCTCTGCAGTTTACAAGAAGCTGCATATATTCACACAAAGGGACATGTCTGCAGACAAAAGAAATATGTTCTGGGATTGCACTTCTTTGAACAAAACAAAAACATGGGGAACAATAGTTGTTGTAGACTCTATGGTGACACCTTGACAATGAGAGTCAACCTATCAACCAAGCAGCACCTTCTGTTTGCAACACAACTTGTAGCTTTGCTTGAAATTTGATATTCTTGAGTCTGTCCCGATTAGTGCAACATGAAGAGTTTTGACAGCGTGACTCTTTGTTCAACTGGTTTCAAGTTCTATGCTACCAAGTGACTGTACAATTGTTCTGACATTGCACACCTATAATCACCAAGTTATGGACAGTTCTGTGCTGTGAAACCTTTGTAGTTGGAAATGGTTTGTTATTACCTGAACGTAGTTCAGCTGGACTATTCCTGGCTTCCAATCTTCATTTTGGGTTACATTTGAATGCCTGGCTTTGAAGGAGTGGTTTAGCCCACTGAGTTTATTTACAGGACTGTTTTAATAAGAATTGTGCAGAAGTAGGAAATATACTTTGGTAAATTATGTAGGTCAGCAATGAATGAATATGACAGGGATTTACTTCTTCAAATTATGACTAAAACCTATCCCCTTTGAAAAAATCTCAACCAACCTCTGAGGTATAAGTCAAAATACAAGTCCAAATGTTGCTTATCTGAGAGGCTGAAAAAATTCAATCAGCCAACTGAAAATCAGACACAAGACCAGAGAGTTGGGTTTTACGAAATCTAACAGTCTGAACCTAGCAACTGTTTTCGGTTCTCAAATTCTCCCTGTCTGATATACCAGCTGCTCACTTTCTTCATCTATTTCAGCAATCAACCACTTCTGTTTCATTTCACATTGCAACAGCTTGTGATCAATGTCCTCCTCGGTTTGGAAAATTGAGCATCTGACCTTATGTGACTGAATTCGCAAGGCACCTGATTATCTGCTGAGCGATTTATACTGACATCAAAGGATTAAACAGCAGTGTCACTGAGAAAGCTTTGCCTGCCACCAGCTGGTTATCCCTTGTGGTAACTTTTTCTGATGGCTCCGCTAATACTCAGAAAGTCAGAAGGCTCCAGGTTCATAGTCTGCATTTATTCTGTAAATCAAGACCATGTGAACTTTTGTCTTTCTGCTCAAAGGGAGGCTTCTGTGTTCCTTGAGCCCATCTTTGGATCATTCCCAATGCAAATGGCCTCCATTTCTAAACAGGACCATCCTTCATTGGCACATCTCATGCTTTAGAACCTACAACTCAACAGAATCAGTGTTATTTTGAACAATTAATGCATTCTTATGCAAACACTGTAACTTCTTTTCTGACAGGATGCAGCCATTAAGAACTACATTCTTGATAGATTCCACTCTCTTTGTCTACATGTGCTATAAGCCCAGTGGTCTGGCCAAGCCTTCCTGAGCTAATGATCCATATAAGTTAGTTCAGTGTTTCCCGTTCTAAAAGGTAGTATTGCTTACTCCGAGAAGAGCAGCACGATTTTGCTTCCAAGTATGGGAAATTGATGACAGGATTGTTTCTGGGTCCTGGACTCACCCCAAAGGGAAACATTAACAGGCTCTAAGTTTCACAGGGGCAGCCGGATGGTGAGATAAGCAGAGGAATGGAGGTGAGACTGCAAGGATGCAGGCCTGATGTAAATACCTAACGGTAGTCATTACTGTGGTAGCCCTTTGACTAGATCAGTGATTGCTTTACTCATGGTGTCAGTGCAGTCACTGACCTGAAGGTTCCTCTTGAGACAGGAAGAGAGAAAAATGAGGATAACCTCACAGAGAAGGCCTCCATCCCAAAGTATGCAGATTGGAGAGAGATTGTTGAGCATGTCTGCTGACAAAGTGTTATCGGAAGAAACTCGATGTGGTGAAGGAAACGGTCCATTGGTTTGCTCTGGCAAGGGGAATTTTATGCCAGACCCTCAAGACACGTCCCTATGTGTTCACTCTCCAGGACATATGTCATCCAGGGAGCTTGAGGGTGCACATTGCTCCTGAACATGGACAGAATCTATGTCCAAGCTATTTACAGACCTTCAGCATTCAGAGGATGTGTGCCACATTACAAAGCATTTATGTCAATGATGCAACATCTGAAAAGGATGCTAGCTATGCCATGGCTCACAATTCCCTTTCGTCAACCAGACAGTGGGTCAATGGCTGAGACAATCACTGAGAAGAATCAGGGGTACTACTTCTCTTGGGGCACCATCAACATCATTGGCGATCTTGGTTCACTAAACTGAGAAACAATTTGTGAAGTGGAGGCCCAATGACAGAGGGACTCCCTGCATTGATAGCAATGCAGCAGATTTAGAAGTGCTCACATTGACATGTCCACTATTAGGATGACCAACATGTACACCTCAACTTCATAGGCAGGCTGCCTCCACCTCATCCAAGACCACAAGAGAAGCATCAGGTAGATAATAGTACAGAGCAGAGGCTATTGTGTCTTACAAAGCACTGAGCAATCATTAGGTTTGTGTCATGAATAACTGCATTCTTTCCTATGTTTAAAAACCATGTAAATGTTACACATGACACCTGACGGCAGCAAAAGAAAAGAGGGACAAAGGGATGAAGAGGAGCAATAGTTTTTGAACAAGGGCAGTGAAACCTCTGGACTGATGTGCATCTGATGTTGGCAGTAAACATGGATCTACTCCAGACAGCATTTTCAATGCCAGTGTTCTGAAAAGCAACTTAAAATGAATTCCAGACCACACTGTCCTGCTGTATTAGAAGTGTTCAGCTGAAATATGCCTAGGTCAGATGTTAGTATCCTGATGAGCCCCTCACATCCTGGCCTAGCCACCGTGGTCTGAGCAAACTGAGTTCACGTTTCAAGCCCGGTGACCCTTCTTCTAAAGAAGAGTCGTGCTGGATTTGAAACATTAAATCTGTTTTATTTCAATAAATGCCGCCATACTCAAAGAGTTTCTCCACCAATTTCTGTTTTTCTTAGTTTCAGATCTCTTGCATCCACAGTTTTTTTTGTTTTTTATCAACCTCTGTGTCCTGCTGCATTTTACTCCTCTTTATCCTCCTCTTCGACCTCCTACTCTTGCCCCCACCCCACCCTCTAATGAACCGTGTCATTCCAGAAGATCACCCTTTTCACAGTCCACAGCACAGACTGTAGGAGGATGCAAGGGCCATGGTGAATGATAGGAACATGAGCACAGATTTGGTGTTGGTGTGTTCACAGACCTGCGAGTGTTGGGGATCTGGAAGTCCTTGATCAATCTCAGTGCTCAGCCGCTGGGTATATTGATAGCCTCATCTGTATAGAATTGAATGTACTGTTCAGCTCTCACAAACAGGTCATCTGTGACTTAAGGCATAATACATTTCTGTGCCCATTGACCTAGAAAATCACATTCACTTACAGCGTCAGGTGTCCAAGAGTTCAATGTAGCCCAATGATTGGTTGATTAGATCCCTTGCTGAGGGTGTGGCTTTTGTTGCCCAACTGTCCTTGTCCCTGCTTTTTGCCCTCCTGAGAGTCATCATGAATGGGAAGCTGCTTCTCATTGCCATGAGGGCTAAAGTCGCTACCTTCCTTCTGTTCCAATGGCCTCCCTTAGCACCTCCTCCCTGACACCACAATGCGAGAAGCTTACTGGCCTTCTGCGCTGCCTGAGTATGTAGTGACTCCTCTCTCTGCAACTTACACATACTCAATGTTACCTGTGCGCTAAAGGCTGAGACCACTCCCCCTCCCCACCAGGTGTATTCTCTTTTATGAACCCACCTGAATCAAGGGCTGCTTACGGTCTCGCTGATTCCTCACACCCAGTTACGATGAGAACAAACACCAAAATCTCAATGCGGCCTTAACTGCACACTGAATGAGCTCTTTAACGAATTCAAATTGACTCATTTGGGAACCGGCCAGGTTCTTAGGTTGTCCTTCACCTGCCCTGATGAAACTCACAGACGGTAGAAAAGCACGGAGAAATTGGCACAACCTCTGATGCTGCATTTTCATCACTCACCTGCCTTTGTTCCTACTCCTAGTGGGAACAAAATATCAGGTCCCGGGTGTCAATTAAGCTTGCTCCTGCTAATAGCCTATCCATGATTTGCATAGTCGCAGACTCTTCCAAACCTGCTTACTACTCCCGAGGAAGACAAAGCACCTCAGGTAAAACTGCAAATCTTTTTTAAAAATCTGTAAAACACATACGAAGTTAATAAAGAGAAAACTCCAGGTTATTGTAACATTCTTGTCAAGTGCCCAATGAAATTATGAATTGAATGTGTGACTTTCTCAGAGGATACAACATGGATCATGATAAATGAATGTTCATCTTTTTAGAAAAGCATCTATTCAGGAGGCCTTGAAGGAGATGTGATTGTCTCCAATCTATTTCTCATCATTACCAACAGACAACTTTTCACTCTCTCCCTTTAAGCTATTGAAAGTAATTTTGCTATTTTTTTAGTGATGATGTTGTTCTCTAAAAAATTGTTTAAAATAATTTGGGTAGCATCTCGACATAAAAAAGACAAATTTCAGATGACTGTGTTAAGCATTCTTACAGTTAAATGCCACACATTAATTTCATGATGCTTTTTTGTTCTCTCTCAGCAATATAATGCATCCTCATTACTGTTGCCTGTGGCTACACCCTGTTGTCAAGCTCTCTAACATATCACACCAACAAATCTGCATAGCCATTTTCCTTGTCTTGCCAGAATCCTCTGTGATCCTCACATATGCAGGTGATATCCTGCCAAAATTCTGCTCATCTAAGGCTGGAAAGGTATGTCTTTTATGATACAATGAAACACCAGTGAGCTAAAGCTCTATGTATTTGGATGCCGAGCCATATGTAATTACATTTTATTTGGAAATCAAACTGGGAAAGGGGCAGGAAGACAGATGAATCTACCTGATCAGCAGTGTGGCTGTGTGAAGCTATACGAATTTGATTCTCTAGTGTTGTTGTGCAGAAGGGGACCTGTAAGTCACTCCTCCCATTGAGCAAATGTAATTTTTCAACTATAAGAAACCAAAGTCTGAATAGATCTCAAGCTTTATAACAATATCACAACTAACAAAGAGAATTAAGTGTACTTCGATTTTCCCTAAGTATTGATAAATCAATATACACCTGACATAAGTCATATGCATTCACTCAGTTCACGTGCTCTCATTCAATTAATTTTAATTTAAAAGTTGGTTGAAGAGAAAATATATTCTATATAGTAAGCAATATCATTAGTTAGACTACTTTGTTTTTAATACAAATCATTTTCTTTCATTTTAACTCTGTTCAGTACAAATCTTGGTTCAATTTCTTGTACAACCTGTAATCTGAGTGTTTCAAGCTGAATCCTTTGGTTTAACCTTCTGTAGATCTTCTCCACACTACTCCCCCAACAGAATTGCAAAAATGTTTATTCTTCTTATTATACCTCTCATTCTCTGTTTTACATGGGCCCTACATTAACTACATGTTAAAAGTTCTATAGTCTTATAACAACTGTCTGACTACCTGACTGCAATGAAATAAGAATCTACCAAATTGATGGTCCAATTGAAAATCATGAATCCAAGTAACTAAACTATTAAATACTTTTTTATGCCATTTATTGTAATAATAATATAGTACATAAAATAAGCAAATGTTATTCATTTTGAGTTAAGCTAAAACTAAAATTGCTCATTAAGTCCATTATATTGTTTTGCAAAGAAAATGAATTGTTTTCCCTTTTCCTAAGAATTGGGAATTACAATAATGACAATTGTCAGAGTGTAGTAAGGATAGGTGTGTTGGTTGTGAAAATTTTAGTTGTCATTAAAATCTACTGCTTGCTGATGTCCAAATCTTCTTTTGCCAGTGGTGATAGGGGATCCAGCCTCAGTAGCCACAAGACTATGGTGTAGTGCCAAGCTATTAACACTATTGCTTTCCACACCTTACTGCCCAGACTTCCAGAAAATATTGACGTACAACAAAATTAGACTGCCAAATTCAGTATTTCCCATATAAACTGATACAAGATTGGGTGCCCCCAACTGCACAGCAAGGAAATCGACATGTCCCTCTATATCATTGGGCCTAACAATAACGAATTTGTTGATGCAGTGCCAGCTACAGATGCCAGAAGCTGTGATGGTGGGAAACTGGGTAGTCTGATATGGAAGATGAAGTTGCATATATTACGGAGAAACCTGATGTGATCCAAATTAGACTAAATTTGTGTCTTTATGAATAAACTTGAAATGGTCTAATTAGAGTCACTATGGGTTTGCATTCACTTAAGTGCACATCTCTGGTAATTTCACACATGGTTGTCAATGGAAATCTGAATGACTAGACAAATTAAATAGCATCTCAACTTTTACCACCTGGCTACTTTCAGACAGCCTAATTAAAATAAATAGATATGCAGCTATTTCAATTCCTGCATTATGATTTTAATACTATTTTTGTTAACTACATTTTCTAGTTTAATTACATGTGACAGAGAGACACTGAGAGAAAGTTTATCAATGCCAGTGTAAATGTAATTCATTGTGGAGGGGTTTGTAAATAGGTAAGTCTGGAGTCAGGGAACCTTATAGCATCATTTGGAAGAATAAAAAGTTAAAGCGGAGGATGATTCTAATATTAGAAATAGCTCTAGGTGGTCAGCTACTAAGATCAAGTCACAAATGGAGCTATCCAGATAAGTTTAGCTATGTAATTTATTAATTGTAAGATTAGGTCAGATGAGGTACAGGTCATTCTGCTGTATCATACGTTTCGTTAACGCAAATTCGCTATAACGCTATTGCTGAATTGAGGACACTGTTTCTAAAGTGCGAACTTTTAAAACGTGTGTTGGCTGCAGCGTGATTACAGCACCAACACTTTAAGCAGTGTTTCTAAAGAGTGATTTTTTTGTAATGCAGGGATGCACAAGAACACAACCATCGCGTTGTAGAAGATCTAGCTGCATAACAGATTGTGAGTAGTTAAATTTGTGAAATTAAATGAAAAATCACCTTCCAAGTCTAGGTCCTTCTCTATTATAAATCCTTGTTCAAATCTTTCCAATCAGGTTTCAGCTGTAACAGCATCAAAACATAAGGTATATAACACAGAATCAGGCCATTCAGCCCAATGGTCCAGTCTGTGTTTATGCTCCATTTGAGCCTCCTTCTATCATCTAAATCTATTAGTGTAACCCACTATTCATTTCTTTATCTATTTCTTAGCATCTATATGATACACTTCACGTACTCATGTTGCAGTTTCCATAGTTTCACCCTTATTTTAGTAAAGAGGTTCTTTCTGAATTCCTTATGGCTATCTTGGTGACTATCTTCTACTGACTTCAAACAGGAGAAAGCATTCTCTCTACATCCCATTAACAGTCCCCTAGCTGAAGTCATGAAAAATATAAAAAACAGAAATTGCTGGAAACAGCAGGTCTGGCAGCATCTGTACGAGAAAAAATGCAGAGTTAACATTTCAGCTCCACCCATCGATTACTCCTACCCCTTCCACACCCTATTTTCAGATTATATACCAACCTTTTCCTAGCTATAATCAGTCCTGAAGAAGAGTCACTAGACCTGAAACATTAACTCTGCTTTCTTTCCTCGGATGCTGCTGAGTTTTTCCAGAAATTTCTGTTTCTTTTATGATATCTAGCACTGACCATTGGTTTCTCATGAATGACATCCTTCGATGACCAATGTACACTTTCCTAATCCTACTCTGTCATTTTTTTCACTTCCATGCCAGTGTAAATGTGACTTATGCATTGCAAAACTGCCATAGACTTTTGTGGTTCATTTATGCTGCTGTATAAGATGTTATTGGAGTAATTGTGGTCATCATACTAATGGTACTTTCACATTTGGAATTGGGATTCAAATCTAACTCAGAATGATGGTTTGAACATCTCGAGTATCATTTAGATATGTTTATAACTATTTTGCACAAGAACTATCTGTGTTCTTGAAAGTTGGACTATGTGGTGCATGCAGTGCATCCGTTGCTACTGTTTCCAATGAGTTTCAAAATGGGGTGACAGAAGTATGAAAACAATATAGTGGGCAGTTATGCTGACCTAATGTTTTGTAGACAAGCAGGGGTCTGGAAACATACTTGGTTGTATATGAGGATATCAAGCTATAAATAGACATATGAAGATTAAATCAATCTTAGAAAAACTATGGCAGATGGAATTCAATATGGATTGTAGAAGGATACTTAATTTTTTTCTTAATGAGGGGAAATGAGGAGAAAAGCTGGAATAACTGGATATAGGTGTCCACATACATGAAAAGTTGAACGTTCATTTGCAGGTATATAAGCAATTCAAAATGCATTTTTAAGACGGCCTTACATTAACTGTATTGGAAACATAAAAGTGAAGATATTTTATACTTCATTGTACATTGCAATGATCAAACACCACATGAACTAATGTTTTCAGTTTTGGGCAGATGTTTGGGAAAGCAAATGAGCCTTGCCACGGGGATAATATTGGATGACGGCAAAACTTAAAGAGTTAAATCATAGGTCACATGTTATCAAATAAGGTTACTTTAAAGGATTTCTGATGTGAGGTAGAGAGAAATTTTGATGAAGCTTCTTTTTACACAAAGGATCATGACTTAGTGAAGCACTACCCAATTTTACTTTAGATTGACTTCAGTTGGAAGTAAAATTATTCAGGTATTTAAAATGTGCAGGTAATCTTGTTCCACTGATTCTCTGCCAGGAATGTTAAAGATTCGATCATGCAGCCACATTACCTGGGTCTAACCGATATGTGAATAAGACCCATAGTATTGTGGTTGATTCTTAGTTATCTTCTGAAATGGCCTATTTAACCATTCAGTTCAAATAAATTAGGGATGGACAACAATAGCTAGCCTTATTGGTGATATCTACAATCTCTGAAAGAATAAAGAGAAAAAAATAGGCTAAGTTCACTAAACAACACACTCAAAAGGGAATATAATTTAAAGAATAGGAACTGATGTGATGTAGCCGTCCACCCTTTCACCTTTATGCAGTTTTATCTTTTTGAATGGCACCATTGAGTTTACTCCTGTAGATGTTATGCTTTGAGACAATTGATATTTTTATTTATCTGTCAAACAAGAAAGAATTCCTAATTTTGATTTGGATTTCTCAAAACTGTGGCATGAACATTTTCTTAATAAAAGAAGTCGAGAGTGTGGTGCTGGAAAAGCACAGTAGGTCAGGCAGCATCCAAGAAGCAGGAGAATCAACATTTTGGACATAAGCTTCATCAGGAAAGGCATTTCTTAATAAAAGAAGCATATCCAGTTGTTTGAAATGAAAGAAAATCTTAAAAATGTTTCCAGCTTCAGAATTATTGGCAAGCATGGGAGACATACAAAGGTAAGATTTTTTAAGCATACTAAATATCTAAAAGGGCTAGGAAGAATGACTAAATAGAAAGACAAGAATAGGAAATAGATTCAAATGAAAGATAAATAAGGAACCATAGGGTGAGCACAATTGAAGTATTTCAAGTTATTTTTAAAACTTTGTGACTTGGATGTTTGACATTGGTAGGATACACTTATTAAAGTCATATTGCACTAACTTTATTATTGTAACAGTGATGCTTATTGGCATTAGTGTGTCACCGGAGTAATATTTGGCCCAAAGAACCAGGAGATCACTGAATCCAACCATATTCTGGGGTTAATGCAAATAATCTGAAACATAAAAGTCTTTCATTTATTTTCATGACAATTTAACTTCACACTTCACAAAAAGCTTATTACCGTTTTATAAATTTGCAGTAAGTTGTCAAAACATAGCTACTCAAAGAGAATTAACAAGCATTATAATACTCAACAACTTGCAAGGAGAGTCCTGACCTCTTTATTGACTACTAAGAGTTTCAATTGAACGATCAGCTCCAGTATATGTCTATTGCTCTGGAAGTAAACTGTGTTGGTTTCAAATAACTTTTTTCACTGTTTATTGTTATGATCCCAGACCAGACTACCACTGTTATGTTATAACCTGGGCAAGATAATCAAATTATGTTGCAATCTGATTAGCCTTTCTTTTTCAAGTAGACAAAAGGTAAGATCCAGAGGACTTATGAAGAGTATAAAAGCCACAAGATTCCATAGTTTGGAACAAACAAAAATACTTTACTAAAAAAATGTTGGAACCGTATTACTATCTACAGTACATGTACAACTTATTTTTAACACTCAGAATTTACATATAGCAAACATTGGTAATAAATCATGATGAGACATCCCTCAAGACATACTCTGACATGGACAACCTTAATGACTGCTCCTGTTCTGGTCTCCTTTCCTGATTTATGCTCCTCTGGACTCTGAAATTGTATTCCAGTACTCACTCATGAGCAAAACTGCAGCCCTTCACTGATAGCTAGCTTTACTGAGTCAGATCTGCCCCAAAGTGTTTTATTTCCTGAGCACCATCTTGCTCAGTTACACCAAGCAAATATTGCTTAAAAACTTTTTAATGCCCACTATCTCAGCTGAACTGAAGTATTATTGCTTGCATGTTTCTTCTAAACCTCTCTGCTATACAGGACATTGGTTAGGCCGCTGTTGGAATACTGCATACAATTCTGATCTCCCTGCTTTAGCAAGGATGATGTGAAACCTGAAATGTTTCAGAGAAGATTTACAAGGATTCTGCTAGGGTTGGAGGTTTTGAACTACAGAGAGAGGCCGAATAGGCTAGGTCTACTTTACTTGGAGCATCAGAGGCTGAAGGGTGACCTTATAGAAGTTTATAAAATCATGAGGGGCAGGGATAGGGTGAATAGCCAAGGTGTTTTCCCCAGGATAGGAGAGTACAAAACTAAAGGGCATAGGTTTAAGGTGAGAGGGGAAAGATTTAAAAGGACCTAAGGGGCAACCTTTTCATGCAGAGGGTGGTGTGTGTATGGAATTAGTTGCCAGAGGAAGTGGTGCAGGTTGGTACAATTATTAACATTTTAAAGGTATGTGCATGGGTGTATGAATAGAAAGGGTTTAGAGGGATATGGGCCAAATGCTGGGAAATAGGACTAGATTTATTAAGGATATCTGATCTGCATGGACAAGTTGGACCAGAGGGTATGTTTCCGTGCTGTACATCTCTATGATTCAGTGACTGCTGGCTCCCTCCACAATAGAGCCAGTGACCTTCCAATATTCTCAGCTCCACAAGACTTCTTCTGACTTCTCACTCCAACATTTAATCATTTCTAATTCCTAGAACTTCTTCCTGACTTCTAACAGCACAAAACCATACAGTAGTTCTTAACTCCTTACTGAGTCCCCGATATAGAATCCATCTAGATTAGAGTGGTGCTGGAAAAGCTAGGCAGCATCCGAGGAGCAGGAAAATCGATGTTTCGGGCTAAAGCTGTGCTTTTCCAGCACCACTCTAATCTAGACTCTGGTTTCCAGCATCTGCAGTCCTCACTTCTGCTGGAACTCAGGAGTACAGCTGGGCCATGTTGAATAATTTCTACTTATCACTATTATGTCAGACCAAGGACCGGTTCAGACACAAGTTCCTTGAGTTTGAGTTCAGGTCAGATGGTAAACTAAGTTTTCCTAACAACATTAATTACAGAATTGATGTAATGATTAGGAAGCAGGTAAATGTACTTAAAAGTAAAGTGAATCATAGAAGGCAGTGAAATCACAAAGGAAGGTCGGTGCTGGGTCCACTTCTTTTCGTCATTTATATAAATGATTTGGATGGGAGCAGAAGAGGTATAGTTAGTCAGTTTGCAGATGACACCAAAATTGGAGGTGTAGTGGACAGTGAAGAAGGTTATCTCAGATTACAACAGGACCTTGATCAGATGGGCCAATGGGCTGAGAAGTGGCAGATGGAGTTTAATTCAGATAAATGCGAGGTGTTGCATTTTGGGAAAGCAAATCTTAGCAGGACTTATACACTTAATGGTAAGGTCCTAGTGAGTGTTGCTGAACAAAGAGATTTGGGATTGCATGTTCATAGCTCCTTGAAAGTGGAGTCGTAGGTAGATAGGATAGTGAAGAAGGCATTTGGTATGCTTGGTCAGAGTATTGAGTACAGGAGTTGGGAGGTCATGTTGCGGATGTACAGGACATTGGTTAGGACACTGTTGGAATATTGCATGCAATTCTGGTCTCCTTCCTATTGGAAGGATGTTGTGAAACTTGTCAGGGTTCAGAAAGGACTTACAAGGTTTTTGCCAGGGTTGGAGGATTTGAGATACAGGGAGAGGTTGAATAGACTGGGGCTGTTTTCCCTGGAGTGTCGGAGGCTGAGGGGTGACCTTATAGAGGTTTACAAAATTATGAGGGGCATGGATAGGATAAATAGACAAAGTCTTTTCCCTGGGGTCAGGGAGTCCAGAACTCGAGGGCATAGGTTTAGGGTGAGAGGGGAAAGATATAAAAGAGACCTAAGGGGCAACTTTTTACACAGAGGGTGATACGTGTATGGAATGAGCTGCCAGAGGAAGTTGTGGAGGCTGGTACAATTGCAACATTTAAAAGGCATCTGGATGGGTATATGAATAGAAAGGGTTGGATGGATATGGGCCGGGTGCTGGCAGGTGGGACTAGATTGGGTTGGGACATCTGGCCGGCATGGATGAGTTGAACTGAAGGGTCTGTTTCTGTGCTGTAAATCTCTATGACTCTATGACTATGACTCCAAGATGATGCCTTGTTGCCCCTATCTGACCATGTAGGTTGACAGGAGCTAGAAACTGTAGTAGGAGATGAACACATTTCATTGATAGCATCTAAGATTGGGTCTCTGATTGATGCGAATCCATCCAAGGACTCCGAATGTCTGAGAGTTTTCCATTATGTGGTCCAGATTTGAAATGTTTCGCTTTCAGTCTTATTGCACTGCACTTCAAGATCCAGCGTATCCAAGAGTCTGGTTTCCACACAAGAATGTTGGATTTGGGGATGGACTGGAGTGGGAGTCCATCAATGATCTTGGGTTAATGATGTGCAACAGCAGCTAACTTTATCTTACGTGAATATGTACATAATTCCACTTTGTTTGCAAATTAGATGATTTCCTTTTTATATTAAAATAAATAGTATTGAATAAAGACAGGCAGTACACCTAAAATGGAGTCTCCATTTCTCTCTGTCCCATACTTATTAACATCAGACCCTGACTGGCTGTTTTGAACTCCTGTTCAATCAAGCCTAGACCATTCTGAGTCACCTATTCAAAGACTTGCAATAAGCCCCATTACTATTAAAGGGCAGGATTGAATGCTGGTACCCAGGAACTCTTGAACTCAGTGTGCTTTGAATGCTGCATTTCATAGAGAAAGCTGGCTTCCCTTAGTCAATTCAATGCAAAGAAAACAGATGTCATCGCAATATGAAAATGCCATATCTCTGAAGTCACTGTGCACACATCCACTACAATACAGCACAATATAATTAAACACAATATAATTGTTCATGTTTATGCTATGTTTTACATTTATAGAGTGGGACCATTCACATGGCAGCAGTTGTGTCCTTTATGACTGTCCTATATGTGGTCAAAAATGGGTAATGAAAACAATATAAAAGGTTTTGCTATTGTTATGATTTCAGCAACTTTTCCATATTTATTATTTCATATTTTTCCTTACATCTTGTACAATATAACTAATTAATTTTGAAACATGATTAATCATTAGTTTATGTATAAATACGGTACTACCATTTAAAGTAAGTAATTCCTTTCAATTCACATGTGCAAGTAAAACCATAACAGATTTATTTCAACTGCTTCACACAATGCATAAATCTCTACTGATGACATTACTTTCAACTGAAGTCCCTCATGTTAAATTAGAAAATATTGCTGTGTCCTTCTTACATGCCTGGCTATCTTTCTCCATTTTCTTCTACTACACATTCTGTCATAGCTATGTCTTGTGCAATGAACATATTATATTCATATGCTCCAGCCACATTTGACATGACACAGTTTTTAACAGTGTTTTGTAATTATACTCTCAATTGCGTCTGTTTAAACAGGGCAACACAAGAACACATCATTTTTTAAAAAGGAAGTTCTCTTATAAAAGTAACTTAGATCGTCAATTAATGCATAATTTTATAATGGAACACGTGCTATGATAAATATTTGACAATATCATAGGTGTATGCAGTGATGTTCATATTATACAAATCTGTCATGTACATTAACGTGATTAGTGTGCAATAGGTACAGTCAGAATTTTCAGTGTGGAATGCATTGTAATAGACAATAGCAATAAATGTTTGTTGAGGTTGCTTATGATACTTATGTCTGTTATCATGCAGAGGTGTGTATAGAGTTAGTAGACAGTGCGAACTGGCAGTAAACAGTTGATGTTGACCACAAGTTTCAAGCGATTACATCTTGCAGAGCTTGGGTGGATTTATTCATAACTCAGTAAAGTATTGCTTTCTTTATATCTTCCACTTGTCCTTAGACTTCACTTATGGTTGGAGATGTTAAATTATGTCAACTGAGGGAATGTATTTTTGTGATGAAAGGAGTGGGAAGTTTGAACCAGGGAGTGGTAGGCATTTCTTTCTTGTGGTGGTGTTTTGAGCCCAGAATGATAACCAAGATGGTTACTGTGTTCCAAAACAGAAAAAAAGGAGGGTGATGCAAGCACCAAAAGTATAAGTAGGATAATGCTTAGTTTTATTTGTTTAGTATGTAGCTTTGACCGTACCTTTGCAAAGAACATTTTTGGGACATTTAAAGACACTTCATGCAACAAGTCATGTTACTATAACTTTGAAAGCAGTTTTCACAAAATACTAGAAAATTATATGTGGTATTAACCACAGTCACAAATTGTTTCTTAAAATTGAAAAGGTTATGCATTTGGCAAACATTTTGCAGAGTCTATAAAGTCATCAAGTAGTCACAGTTTAACTGTGTTGTGGGCAATTAGCATAACAAAACTGAGTAGTTAATAATGATTAAGCAATTTGCAATGTAAATATTGATCCCTATTGTGAGTACTACAACAACTTGAAATGCAGTTTGGGACAGGAAAACTTTTTGAACGCTATGTAGAGAAGATTCCAATCTTAGCAGCTCAGGAGGAATAACAGATATCAAAATCTTTAAGTTTGCACAATACTTATTATTATTCATGAATCTAATATGGGTTTCCAGCAAACCACCATAGAAATTCATCATTACTTTATGTTTCATTCAGCAAAGTGTTAGTGTTTTGTCGGTATTTATTCCCTCAGCTAATGCTGTATATGCTACTTATGAGCACAAACTCATAAAAAGGTTAGCTCAAGTACATTATCTGATGAACATATATTTTAATTAAAGAATGAACTTCCCAATCTCTAATCAAATTAACTACTAAACCTTATACCTAAAACAGCTGCAATTACATTCTACTGCTTAAAATTCATTTTGATTTAATCCTGGTTCCCAGCCTCTATTTCATTTGTACAGTGTTAATTTCAGAGGCCCCCGGTCATACTCCCACTATGAGCAGGACAATAAGAGACAAGGTAATAATGGTAATCAATATTATTAAGAAACTAAAACCTGTGATAAGACACAATATTGACATTGCTAATTCTGCTTAAATCCCTGCTGTCAGCAGTTCAATTTTTTGACATTCACTTTCATTCGTAGCTCCCTACAGTCTCAGTGTATATATCAGTTATAATATAAACCATTACAAGTCTAAAAAAAACTACAATGCTGACAGTGATTACAATCTACAGGCAACATTTTTTTTATATTGGAGAATGCAACACCATTATTTAAACATTATGATTTTCAAAAGCTGTCACATCACAATACATTAACAATTGTATTTTTAAAGGATTTTTTCCCCTCCCTGTGATACAGCCCTGGAGAGGGTGAGGGAAACCTTTCTATAATGGATCACTGAGCCCTTTTTATCCATTGGTTGTTAATTCCTTATTACTGATGAGACCAATCTGCAAGTTTCACATTGTAGCTGATTGTAATAAATTATCATTTATTCAGATTTTTAATGACTTAAACATACATTAAACCAGACTATCCTGAAAATTAGGGGTAAATTATTTCAAAAATGTAAACTGTTCGATTTAGAACAGCTAACTTTTTTTAAAAAAGAAATATTTCTGTTCTTTGTATATTCAACAAGCCATCTATTTGTGGGGTTTTTTTCTGTGCGTAAACAAATACAATATAAATGTCAATGTTGATTAAATGCTCCATGAATTAAAAGTTGCAGCATCGCATCATAATAAAAAGCTTTGTGAGGCAGTTTGTTATTTACATCAAGACTCTTTTTCCTCCTTCTCTTCTTAATGTAAATTTTATTCTGGAGAAAGTATTCATTTGGTAAAAAGGAACAGATAAATTCAACCAAAGGGAGATGAATGAAATAGCAATCATGTATTTATAATCTATGGCAATGTTTAATAGTGACGTAAATGTTTTGGTGGAATCTTTATTCTGAAATGCATTGCATTGAGTGTTTAATTAGACAAAATTAAAGTCACTTGGCATTGAGTATATAATTTATTTCCAGCTCTTTCCCATCTGGAAATAGCATAAATGTGAGGGCTTTGGATCCAAGTTCAGCCAAGATTACCAAAACACAAATGGGACAGATCACAGGGGGGTCATTTTCTCAAAACATGGAACCAAACAAGTCGTCTGCAAGCCAAAAGGGAACAGAAACTACTCAGGATGAATGCCAGATCTGCAGCCACCCTCCTTCTACCTTTCCAATTCTCAGCCCTGCTTAATTATGATTAATTGCTGCATGGATAATCAGATACAGCTTCAAAGGTTGGCGATGACAGTCCAAGGACACCGGGGAAGAAGCAAGGTAAGTATTCATGAGGAAACCAGGTCTCTTCTTCAGCCTGTAACCTCTCTTATTTTAACATTTCCAAATAGAATTAATAAGAACATTATATGGTTCAGGCACTTAGGGAATAGATTCGACTGCACAATTCTATTGCTGTCATTTTTAGAGCTCATGTCAATAATTTCATGTTTGCGTGCCTTTCTCTGAATGACAGCAGTTTTAACTTTCTGTTTTATGTTTCTGCTTTCTGGGTGGCAAAGCACGATCAGAAAATAAAAAAAATCAGCTGAAGGTTGGTCTCATGAAGTAGCTTGGATTAATGGACTGCAGTTTCTCCCCCCTCCCCTTTTTATTTCCTGTGCTCAATTCAGCACAAGCTAAGAACATTGCTTTTTTTTAGTTGCCAGCCTTTCTCTCTATTGAAATCCCTTTGGCAAAGGCATTGATCACATTATGCCATTTGCAACCGAACAGAACTGTTAGACCTAGTTCAACTCTTAATATTACTAGGAAGCAAATCCCCAGGTTCCAGGCGCCAGTATTTCTACTTTGGCTCCAATCCCAGTATTGTTCCCTTCGTTACATACCAAATTGCCTCTCAACCAGTTAATGTCTGCTATGGGAGGTCTGCTGATCCAAGACCCTGACATGGACTTTAAAGAATCCAAAGCTCAACCATTCTTGGACAAAAGTTTTTTTTTTTAACTTACATGCGATTCAATTAAATGTTATGCAATGAGACAGTAATTTTAAATGGCCACTATAGTTACATTAGATACGTTAATGAATGGTTAGCCCTTAAGCAAAAAATCGTTTGAAAGTTGAAACCAAAAAAAAACTGTTATTTTGAAATTACATAGATTTTAAGCTTCATTATTCACTTTCATTTTTTGATTAACCGTATAAATATATAGATATAAAACTATAACATTAAGAAATACTGAAAACTAACTTCTGATGACAGTACAGATATATGAGACTAGCAAACATTTTCTCTCAATTGGTGAAGATTACCTGTTTTATATATATTTTGCATATCTGCATTTGTTTTGTATTCTGCAGCAGTATAATGCAATCATGCACTTGAAAGGATAAAAGAAACTTGTTAAAAATGCAGTAACCAATATTCTTCATTTCATTCTTTCCATTTCATAGTTGGGAGCAAAAGGCATACTTAAAAATTGTTTCTACACACTTTTCATTGAGAAGATGGTCAGGATTTTTGCAACAGAATTCAATTTTAAATGTGTAAGATTTTCATGCTTATCTTATTTCTGGGTATTTTGCCAATCACAGAACCAGGGGTCAAGATAAAAGAGCAGAAGTAATGAACATAGCCATAATAAGCCTATCCTGCACATCTTTAAGGTGTTGTTCGTTTATTCAGACAAGGTCATATTCTACTTTTTTGTTACTTATTCTCCCATAAGTTACATCTCTCTTCAACACAGAATTCTAATACAAATGGCACGGTGGCTCAGTGGTTAGCACTGCTGCCTCACAGCACCAAGGACCTAGGTTCAATTCCTGCCTCAGGCAACTGTCTGGGTGGAGTTTGCACATTTTCCCCGTATCTGCGTGGGTTTCCTCTGGATGCTCTGATTTCCTCCCACAGTCCAAAGATGTGCAGGTTAGGTGAATTGGCCATGCTAAATTGCCCGCAGTGTTGGGCGCATTAGTCAGAGCAGAATGGATCTGGGTGGGTTGTTCTTCATAGGGTCAGTGTGGACTTGTTGGGCTGAAGGGCCTGTTTCCACACTGTAGGGAATCTAATCTTTAAAAAAAAGCTGGCAGTCGAGTTGATCAGGGCCATTGTCAATGCTGACACATACCTGCTTTCAGAAAGTGAGTGAGTGAAGAACTAAGCTGACTGCTGCCCCACTTGCCCTGCATTTTCTCTCACTTTCTGAGTAAAGCACTTCATATGGTAAAGGTCATGCTCCAGCATTTTATGATAGCATGTCATTGTACAATCCAAAATGTACCTCCTGTGCAAAAGCTTAAATGGTTTCATAATGGTTGCATCAAGTAGACATTTTAAACAAGGCATTTTTTCTTGATCTAACCAACAGGTAAAATATTTCGATGAAAGAGCCTATCATATAAGGTAATTAAAAATGAAGCTACTTTTTGAACCCACTCAGTGGTTACCATTTTGTCAATTATACGAGATGGTGGGCTGTGTTAGCCTGGATCATTATCGAATGAGATACGAACTAATAAATACTCCCCCTCTGGAAAATATAGCATAGATCTTGTTAAAACTCCTTCCCTGACCATTATTAAATTAAGGAAACATGATATTCCTAATAGCCCTTCACCTTGTCTTTTTGTTTGTATATCAGAGCATAATTTATGCTAAATGAGTTTAAAATTCCTATGCAAAATACACATTCACAAATGCCACAGAATCAGTTCATCAAAAACCGCTAATTCATTTACATTCATTATGACATACTAATTTACTAGTATGCCAAATTACAGGCTTCAAAATTAGGGAAAAATTACATGCAATTACTGGGAAGTGAACAACACCTTAAAGATGTACAAGATAAGCTCAATTAGTTATCATAGCATTTAACAAACTGGTATTTGTTGTGCATGCACTTCTAAATTCTTACAGACTATAAAGCTGTCTGACGTCTTCAGAAATGATGCAGCCTTACCTTTAGACATAATCCTTGAGTAAATGTATTTGAAAAATATTATTTTACTATAACAAACAAAGTTCATATATTTATGATTGATGTCAGCACTGATGTCATCACATTCTTGCAATCCATGCATTTCAACTTTATGTTTAGTTTAAAACGTAGGAATGTCTGTGGAGCCAGTGTTTGTGGAGTCATAACATACTTAATCCCTATTTCTTATAATACTTTAAAAAACTAAAAATGTTTGCCACTGAGTATTGAATTATAGGCTGGACCTATAACATAAATTCAAATAGTGAGGTCATTTATAATACGATGTGTTGTAAGGGAATTTCATTATGTTTAAAAGAATGTAAAATGTGTCAATTTGATTCAAATGAGAAGTATATTAAAACCATTCTTGATGTTCCTGTGTAATAAATCTTCAACACTCTTCTGTAAAGGATTCTAGAAATCCATAGGGAAGGTAGCGTCATGACGGTGATGCATATTGAACTGGAAAATTTTTGTTGTTGAAATTTACCATATGGGAAAATAGACAATTAAGGACATAGCACTACACTGCATTTTTGTGAATGACCTCTATTGCATATATAAGGTACAATAAGTACACTGCATATATAAGGTACAATGCATAAGTCTTGTCATTAATGCAGTTTGTTTCTGTTATTTATTTCATTCCATTCTTATGCTTTACCATATTAATAGTGCTAAATATCCTATACTACAACTTTTATAAAATCAGATTTTAAATATTCATTTAAAGGGAAAACAGACATATTTTGTCTACTACAGACAGAATTCCTCTTAATCAGTTTCAGCAACTGTTACACAATATGTTTTCACCAACTTTGCTTTACATCTCATGCATGGATGATGCTTGTATTGCCATATGGCTTAACAAAAGCAATGCAATAACATTGAAAGACTAAATATATTTTATTATTCCATTGTTAAATATTTGTATTTAATGGATTCCCTTTAATGAACTACTATTGCTATTAATTAAAACAAAATGGAATATTGAGACTCCTGAAAGATATTAAAGTTAAGGCTCAGATAAGTTATGTTTCACTTTGCATGTATCTACTGTCTGCTTTCTTCGCATAGCAAGTGATACCTTACAAGGCCTATGCAGATCACCTCTTGGCAGAGCACTGAATGCAACCACCAAGATTTACAAAGTGATGAAAATGATATCGAAGCTGGTATAAAAGCATCAGATAAGGCACAGCATAGAAATAATGAAGGGATAACATAGGGAGAGTTAGATGAGTAGCAATTACAGTGGGGAGCTTGAGATCCAGAGTTGAATCATTGCTTGTGAATATCCCCATTGTGTTACTGAGGCCCAAGCATCTGTGCTCCAGGATGGTCATATCAGCTTCAACTCACTTCAGGAAAGGTACTTGCAATCATGAGAAAAGGATTGAGAGAACTCAGAACTCTATCCTTATGTAGCTCAATGAAGGCACGACTCCTTCGGTTCCTGCACTCCTCGTGCTGGTACCAGGATACTACAATTAATTACAAGGGGAGACGATCTCCTCGTGGTATTATTGCTGGAATGTTAATCGACAGACACAGGCAATTTCTGGGGACCTGGGTTTGAACAATCACAGCAGTTGGTAGAAGTTCAGTTCAATAAAAATTCGTAATTAAGAATCTAATCATGACCATGATCTCATGTTGATTGTTGGAAAAACCCATCTGGGTCACTAATGCCCTTTAAGAAAGGAAACTGGTATCCTTACCTGGTCTGCCTTACATGTGACTCCAGACCCACAGCAATGGGGTTGACTCTTAACTGCCCTCTGCAATGGGCAATAAATGCTAGCCTAGCCAGTAACACCCTCATCCCATGAATGAATAAAAAAAACTGTACAATGCTGGTACAACATTACAACAATGTTAGTACAGAGCTGTGTTTCAAACAGTATATATGTTTAATATAGTACATTGTTGGATTTGCCATTGTGTTTCATGAAGTTCGTGTGGTTTGGCGATGTATCCTATACCAAGTCCCCACCCTAGTTGAGAAGAAAGTACTGGTGAAGAGATGGATAGTCACCTGATAAATAGAATGCAGACATTGAAAACCCATTCTTGCTCTCGGCAACTGACCCTGATACATCAGCAGTTGAGCCTGATTATCTTTGCTGCTGTAGTAATCATGGGCTTGTCATTTTCAACACTAGCTAGTGTGCCAGACTGCCATCATTATTCTCAATCCTGACTATTGTCCTAAAGCTGATGAGGCAAGGAATTGCTACCACTTGCAAGCAGTGGTGAACTTGTTCTGTCATCTAAAAGGCCAATTTAGGGCATTGGGCCCAGGCCAATTTTAATCAGCATGTCAACTTCCTGAGATATCAGCAGCACAGCAGATACCTGGAGGTGGCCACCCAGTGACAAACTGGGGTAGGTCATGTTCCAGGATCATTTGCTTTCCATCTATAATTGTAGTCATCAGGTAAGGCTATTGTAATTTTAAATCTTTTAAAAATGCTGAGGATGTACCTCACGATAGAGGCATCCTCTTCCTCTCTGTCTGCAAATAGTAGGCTGCAGCTCTTTCATACTGAAAGGCATCCTCTAGCGTTATTTATTGGTCTCTGGCTTCCAACTAGCCAATCAAGCAAAACATCACAGCACATTGCTGTTCCCAGCACAAGTCAGGGTTGGAACTTGCAGCTTAAGCTGGCATCAGGATATTGATCCCAAAAGGGAAATCCTCCTTCAACTGTTCATTATCTGAAAGCACCAGAATATACATGGTCTCTGAAAAAGAGAAAGAAATATAAATTACAAAACTGAGCACTTGAAATGCCTGCTGAACAATCACCTTCGCCTTCCATGCATCTTGTAGTTAATGAATGCTGGAATATAAATATCATACAGAAGCTCTTCAGACAAATTTGCAGTCCATTTTCATGCTTCCAAAAGGCAAAACCTTCTTCCTTTTCAAGCACACTGAGGCATAATTTGGAATGAAAGCCTTGTTCTGTTTTCTATCCAATTCTCAAACAATTCCAAATTTATGGAATAATCAGTTTGGTGCAGACGTGAGCACAATGGAGTGAGTATTGGTTGTGTGGGTAGCACGTCCACCTGAGTCAAACTATTAGGTATTCAATTCAACTCCAGAGGCTGCACACAATGTTTTTTAAGCTGAGCGACGAGTGCTCCATAAGATAAGGTGCCCTTCTTTGAATGAGATATTAAACTAGTGCCCCATTTGCCTTCTGAATTGACAATAAAAAGGTCCTATGGAATAACGGATGAAGAAGTGGAAGGGTGAGTTAGTAAGTTTATCGGTGGTGTCTTAGATAGTGTTGATGGCTGCTGCAAGCTACAAAAAGACATTGGTAGGATGCAAAGTTGGGCTGAGAAGTGGCAGATGGAGTTCACCCTGGATAAATGCAAAGTGATTCATTTTGGAAGGTTGAATTTGAATGCTGAATACAGGGTTAAAGGCAGGATTCCTGGTAGTGTGGAGGAACAGCAGATTCTTGGGATCCACGTAAATAGATCCCTCAAAGTTGCCACCCAAGTTGCTAGATTTGTTAAGAAGGCGTATGGTGTTTGGCTTTTATTAACAAGGGGATTGAGTTTAAGAGCTGCGAAGTTTTGCTGCAGCTCTATAAAGCCCTGGTTAGACACACATGGAATATGGTGTCCAATTCTGGTTGCCTCATTATAGGAAGGATGTAGATGCTTTAGAGAGTGTGTAGAGGAGATTTACCAGGATGCTGCCTAGATTGGAGGGCATGTCTTATGAAGAGAGGTTGAGGGAGCTAGGGCTTTTCACAGTGGAGAGAAGAAGGAAGAGAGGTGCCTTGATAGAGGTATGTGAGATAATGAGAGGCATAGATAGAGTAGATAGGTGGAGACATTTCCCCATAGCAGAAATGGCTGTCATGAGGGGTCATAATTTTAAGGTGATTGGAGGAAGATATAGGAGAGATGTCAGAGGTAGGTTCTTTATGCAGGGAGTGGTGGGTGCGTGGAATGCACTGCCAGCCGTGGTAGTAGAGTCAGAGACATTAGGGACATTTAAATGACTGCTGGACAAGCACATGGACAGCAGTAAATTGAGAGGTGTGTAGGTTAGGTTGATCGTAGATTAAGATAAATGCTCAGCACAACATCGTGGGCCGAAGGGCCTGTACTGCACTGTACTGTTCTATGTTCTATGTTCAATGTTCTAACCAAGTAGGTAAAAAAGATCATTAGTTTGCATAAAATAAATGTGTGTAAAGCCAGTGGTTAATGCCTTGAGATAGCTGTAGTAAGAGAGGTGATAGACGGAAGCATTTACATTGAAGAGGTCTTCCTTCATCACATTGCAAAGATTTAAATGATGAAGAACTCAGTCAGTAGGAGTTTGCATTTCGAATGTTTGAGTACTTCTACCTTTTTCAGGTTCTTTAGCAGAATTTCTACTGTCGTGCAATATCATACCAGAAATCTTCCCTACATCCCGACTGGTGGGCTCGCTCTGGAAAGCACCAACTTTTTTCTGGACCTCACTGTATATTTACGATCAGCCCTAACTCAGAAAAATGGGGTTGAAGATGAAATAAATATGGAAGACTGAGTGGACATATGACATTGTCAAAACTCCAAACTGTTGAGAAGTATCCAAGCAATAATGTCTTAACTAATAATGCCAATTCTTAAAATTTTAGACATAAATCTTGATTTATGATGGGTTACGTAGGTTGAACTATATTCACAGCTTATCAGCCTATTCACAACGTATTAGTTTATAGTATTTTTGTAGATCTGGTGAAAATTCTTCCTACTTTAATGGTATTAATAAATTCAGTTCATATTGTTCATGATTTGTTCAGAATGAGATTCACTTTTAATAATTCACTTTAAAAAAAATTGTTCTCACCTAAACAAGATATTAGACAATATGGATGGAATTCTCTGCCCTTTAACCAGTGTTGGTAATGATGCAAAAATGTGGAAAAAGACAGTGGAAATGATTCAAAAAATCAGGATTGCTTTATTGAAAATAAATTCTGATTTTCTCCTAAAGGTTTAAATTTTAAGTTTAGGATCTTGCTAATGAATGATAATGAGCTTATTTCGACGCACTTGAATCTCATTAATAGCTTGACTCTCTTCGTGTCTGTGCAGTTTTCAATTCTCAACTCCTTTCCCCAGAATCTGGATGGTGTCAATTCCCAACATGGAAGTAAGACTGGTTACCTGGTGGCACCATCTCACCATCGCTTCTCAGGATCTTCATCCAACTCTGTCTTCACCACAATATCCCTGAATTTTCCATCACAACATACTCCTCCATCTTCCATCCCAACCTCACCAAATTATCATTCAGGCAAACTCACACACCACTTCAGCCCTTTATGACTTTGTTTTGGATATTAGGGACATCTATGATTTATATGATTCATTGCTTCGCGTGCACAGGCATACAAATCTTATGCATCTACACAGGATGCAACTTGTGGCTCTTAATTTCCATTTCTTACACTCATTTACATTGTGCTTACTTGGAGGCTGCCTGCCTTTGCAGTTTGCATTGCTTTTTATTGCAGGGAGAGAGGGATGCAGCTCATCACAGCTCCAGGTGTTGAATAGTCAAAGCATTGGACATGTTGCTGAATGGTACATCAACATCACACCTACTCCATTTCCTAGCAGTTTATGAGACAAACACATCAACAAAATGTCAAAGGAGGCCAGCACAAAGTGGGCTCAAGGAGAACACAGTCAATGGACTTGTCTCACTCTAATCCAAGGGGTTAGATATTATCACTATTAAACACTTGGTCCTACCAGGTTTCAAAGTTCCAGGTCTTTGCAGATCATGGTCACTTCTCCAGGTCAACCAATTAAGTATTACAGATACATCAATTAGCACACTGCTTGGCCACACTCAGTTCGGGCTGTCCTGCCAAATCATGATGTTAGGGGTTGAGGGTTGAGGGGAAGGGCAGTGCAAAGCCACAATAATTCATTAATATTTTTGACATTAATGGTTGAGATTATACCTGAAGACAGTCCGTAAAGTCCTTGAAAATATGGAAAGTACAAATCTGGAGACAGAGCTTAATGGACTGGGTTGCTGAGAGAATGATCACAGTGTTTGGAGATAGTTCAAGATAGAAAGATAGGACCTGATAGTGCATAGAAGGGAACAGCAAACACTAGGAGAGATTTGGAAATTTCAGACTGCACAATCACTCTGGACTCTTCATGGGGAGAGTTCATGGCTAACAAGGGCTTGTGATTCACAAAGAGATGGGCTCTTGGGGTAAATTTGGGACTTAAACAGTTATATAAAGGGAATGAACAAATAAGTAGAGGTTGAAAGTCACTGGGGACACAGGACAATAACAAAAGAGAACAGAACATAAAGAATGGAGAGACCATGCTACATTTCAGACAGAGCTTGCAAATCGCTCAGTAGGACATTAAGTTGAAACCTTGCTATCTTCAATCCAAAGTAATATGCACAACAACAAAACAAAAAGGCTGCATCTCATGCAGAGCAGCTGGAGAAAGTTGATATTTTTCTCTTAAGGAATGGAGTTAAATTGTTTGAATTTGAGACATTATTCAGGACAATTGCATTAATCATATATACATTGATTCAGTAATGCCACCCATCTGGCATCAAATTGCATTTCATCAGAAGGTCATTCATTGTCCAAGAGTGCACATTCCTGATTATGACTTTAAGCAATCATGACCATCATGTTTCTGAAGAAGACACATATCAGACTCAAAATATGAACTCTGTTTTTTGCTCTCTGCAAGTACAACCAGATCTATTGAATTTCTCCAGCATTTTAAAAAATGCATTTTATGTGACAATTACATTGTTTGCATTGATTCCTTTGCATGTCAGCTAATTAAATCTAATCAGAAGCAAACTTAAAAATTGCATATGACTTTGGCATTTCTGAATCACATATCGGAGCTAACGCTGGAAAACAACACATTGGAGCTGCCACGCTCTCACACTAAACAATGTATGTAAGCATGTAAGAATATGGTCTCTGATGTTTAAGAATGTATTTCTTTGGGAGGGAGACCCTGACAATGGCTTACTGCCAGAATTTCACTCCCCCACTGTAACATGAACGCTTTTGTAACATACGTCTGTATAAGGTTATATACTTCATTAACAAGGCATGGTATTAACATTCTTGCAAAGCCTCCATGGCACATGGTATCAGGACAAAACATGACATTTCATCATGATTGATGAGAGGGTTCAACCACAGCAGTAGCGAAATAGTATTCTCCAACTGACAGTCCCAATAGACTGCGGGCTCATGCACCTGACATGAACATTGTTGGTGTCGTTAGGACCTTGGTCCACATGCAAAAAAAATTGCAAAGAAGGAGACAGCAATTACAGCGAGAGCAGAAAGTTCTTGTTGCTGTCACAAGATCTGGGGAAGAAACAGGTGAAGATCCAACGAGGAGCTAGAGGAGCTAATATCATACTATATCTACAGTCCTCACTAATATTTTCTACAGTTCTTGGAAGGACAACGAAGTCCTAGGTCACCATCACCAAATCGTATCATCTGCTGGAGCAATACATAGAAGGAACAGTTGGCAATCCCATTCCAATAGTCCCCGTATTTAAAGCTATCTTGAACTTTTATTCCAACAGCTCAATTCAACAAGGGACCTGTGTGGTACTTGCTAATTCTCCACCACAATGCGTCTGGGATATTGCTGAAATTTCTCTTTAGGGTATTACCAGTTTACATGCTCCCCTTATGTTGAGCATCAGATCACCCAGGATTGGGATTCTCTACCATCACCGGCTTCCCTCAGGTACGCAATGCTGTAAACTGCACCTGCATTGCTTTGAGAGTGTGCTAACATCAGGTTACAAAGTTTGTTAACAGAAAGACTGGCACTCCATCAATATTCAAATTGTCTGTGAGCGTTGGTGCCAGATTTTGAAGGATTGTGTCAGACATCTTGGGAACTGCCATGAGGCACATGTATTAAAGAACTCGCATGTTCCTGCATCAAGATACTCAGGTCATTCAAGGAAGGCTGCTAGGAGACAAGGACCACTACCTCGAAATATAGTGGATGACCCCTTTTCGAAAGCTTCAGACTGATGCAGAATGAAGATATAATGAGGCCCATGCTTCCGCCAGGGCCATAATGGAATAGACTTTTTAAGATCAGCTTTTGATGCCTAAACTACATTTGTGGAGTCCTGCAGCATACCAAGAATATCCTGTAATATTGTAACATACTGTATCCTTCAATACTGGAACTTACAAAACAGTATCGCTATGGCAGTTGCCAACCTAACCATAAAAATAACCAGATGCACGTGTGCTGAAGCCAATGTTATTGGGCTGCTCTACCCTTCAATCCAGTTTATCAACTGCCTCTGCTAAATGTTCCTGTTTTCCTTGACTCTGTCTGCACATGTTGACAAAGTCATTAATAGCCAAGTCCATAGGACAACCTTCTCCCTGAGGCTGAGCAAGTGTCTTGCTTCCAGCAATCCTTTGAGTGTCAGAGGTTTGACGGATATCTTGATTTGTCAGCTGTGGAGATGCATCAGTGATATTTTCTTGCGGTTAATTTGGGTAGAATACTCATTGATATGAAAGCTACTGAGCTACAAAGGATGCAGGTAATAGCCTTGCTGATGGATCCTTTGAGAATTGGATGTGGAGTTGAGGGTCTCCAGACCTGTCCTGGTGGAATGGAGGTTTGCTGGTTAGGACTAGAGAGGAATTTGCAGTATAAGTAGCATAAAAGCTTGAAGGGGTTCATAATGAGTTAGTGTTGGTGTTAATGGGAGTGCAGCATAGCACATTACAACCACTGGAACTGATAATGTGCTGGTTGCCCATGGAAGTCTTCACATCTCCAAATATATGTTTACACTCTTCTCTGTTCAAACCCAGCATTTTTTTTTCATATCATTTGAGGAGTCATCTGTCCACCATACCTCAATCAGTCCTTCACCTTGTCATTCAATTGTGAGAAATTTCTTCTTGCAATGAGATCAAAGGACGAATTGAGGATGATAACAGTTGATGGAAGAGGTGTTAATGCTATTAGAGAGGCAGGAAAGGTGCTGAGGTGCACCCAGTGAGGAACTAAAGGCAGACGGAAGGAAGCATTAGTAGTTTGGCAGAACACTGCACTGACCCAGGCCAGGCTGGCCGATTCTGGTGGTGTGACGTCTGCAGATAAAGACTGTCTTCTTTCCACCACCATATCCACTAAATCCCTCTCATTGAACTGAGGAGCCAACTTGCCTTTTTTGACTACTTCCTTGGAGGTTAATAGTGCAGGAACATGACGTGAAAGGCAGTTTGCGGCTTGCAGCCTCTGAATTGGTGGATAGTGGGAGTCTAAATATGGTAGGAGTGGTGTGAACCTCATAAAGTCTCAGCTGCAGCAGGCACTTCCCTCTCTCTTGCCATTTGCTTGATGCCATTGATACCAGTTACATAGTTAATGAAGCGAGGACCATGAGCCATGAACAACAACACCAAAAATTGGGAAAATACATGATGTTCCAACATAATGTCATCCATTGCCAATTATCAACTTTGTGTGTTCTGTATAGTCCAAGGAGATATTCCATTGGTGGAAGTATATTATAACCATATTTGACTAAAATGACAGATAGGTGACTTATTGTCAAGAAGTACTGGCATGTTCAGTATTGCACATCTATTCAATCCACATGTCCAGATAATGTTTTACAGAAGACAGTTGGCAATGTAATGATGCTAAAACAAGTGTACTATAGTGTATTTTTGATCTGTAATCCATTAGCCAAGTGACTGATAAATGTACAAACCAAAAGCTGCAATCGAAACAAGCTGGGTTCCATCGAGTCTGACAATAACACATGAATGTGCAAAACTGGAATCCACATGTGACCACAGTGCTGTGTCATTTTATCAGGTTGTCATGTGTCTGAACAGCTGAAAGATTGTTTCAATAATAACAACGCCACTCTGTCACCACAACTCAATCTTCACAGTTAGTTATATTTAGGATTAACCATTATATTGACGACTGAAGAATCAGCTACTTACAAATCCCATTCCCTTAACTCGTATTGAGTTTGGGAGCTGAGCTTATAGCCCTAAAACTGTGCCACCTCTATATGTTCAGTGTACTTGTTATGATTACTTTGGCATATCCATAGATAACAATTAAACGAAAGAGTGCTTTTCCCTGAAATAAAATTGCATACGTGAATTTGCAGAAATGTTTGCACTTGAGTGCTGAAATTACATGTGCTTCCAACAAACTAATGCCACCTCACAATTGCTTACATTTATTGTAATCTCACTATTTCTTTATTGCATTATGTAAATACACGATTACCTGAAGATAAACAAATTGTATTCACCATGAACATAAGAGGTATAGTTAGTAATTCTGCAGATGACACCAAAATTGGAGGTGTAGTGGACAGTGAAGAAGGTTACCTCAGATTACAACGGGATCTTGATCTTGATGAGCCAATGGGCTGAGAAGTAGCAGAAGGAGTTTAATTTAGATAAATGTGAGGTGCTGCATTTTGGGCTTATATACTTAATGGTAAGGTCCTAGGGAGTGTTGCTGAACAAAGAGCCCTTGGAGTGCAGGTTGATAGCTCCTTGAAAGTAGAGTTGCAGGTAGATAGGACGGTGAAAAAAGTGTTTGGTATGCTTTCCTTTATTGGTCAGAGTATTGAGTATTGGAGTTGCGAGGTCATATTGCAGCTATACAGGACATTGGTTAGGCCAATTTTGAAATATAGCTTGCAATTCTGGTCTCCTTCCTATCGGAAGGATGTTGTGAAACTTGAAAGGATTCAGAAAAGATTTACAAGGATGTTGCCAGGTTTGAAGGATTTGAGCTATAGGGAGAGGCTGAATAGGCTGGGACTGTTTTCCCTGGAGCGTTGGAGGCTGAGGGGTGACCTTATAGAGGGTTTATAAAATCATGAAGGACATGGATGAGGTATTTAGTCAAAGTCTTTTCCCTGGTGGAATCCAGAATTAGAGGGCAAGGTTTAGGGTGAGAGGAGAAAGATATAAAAAAGACTTAAGGGGAAATGTTTTCATGTGGATAGTGGTACGTGTCTGGAATGAGCTACCAGAGGAAGTGTTGGATGCGAGTACAATTGCAACATTTAAAAGACATCTGGATGGGTACATGAATAGGAAGGGTTTGGAGGGATATGGGCCAGGTGCTGGCATGTCGGACTAGATTAAGTTGGGATATCTGGTTGGTCTGGTCGAGTTGGTCCAAAGGGTCTGTTTCCATACTGTGACTCTATAACTGTATATGGAATGATATGGTGCAAGCAGAGAAGCCTGTGAGAAACTAGGAAATATGTGAAGTGAATGAACATGAAAGGTGGAGACTTTGGAGAGGTTACAAAAAAGGTTTACCAGGATTTTGCTTGGTTTGGAGGTGTTAGCTATGAGGAGAAATTGGTCAAACTTGTTTTGTTTTCACTGATTGTCAGTAGTTGAGGGGCAACCTTACAAAAGTTTACACATATATGAGAGGCTTAGGTAGAATGGATAGTCGGGTCTTTCTCCCAGGGTAGAAATGTTAATTACTAGGGGACATGGGTTTCAGATAAAAAGGGGAAAGTTTAAGGGGAGATGGTGAGAGGCATTTTCTTTTACACAGAAGGTAGTAAATGTCTGGAATATGCTGTCAGAGGAGGTGATACAATTTCAAAGTTTCAGAGGCATCTTGACAGATTCATGAAAAGAGGGATATGGACAATGCAGAGGCAAAATGTCTTTAGTTTAGAAAGGCATGATTATCAGCTCAGGCTTGTTGGGCCGAAAGGCCTGTTCCTGTGCTGTACTGCTCTTTGTTCTTTGTGGAACCACTTCAATAAGATCTGAATATGGATTTCCAATTAAATGATTTTTAATTTGCTCATGTGAGTGTCACTTGCAGGGCCAACATTTTATTGCCCATCTCTAGTTGCTTATGAGATGGTGGATGTGAGTTCCTTTCTTGAACATAAACAGGCAACGCCCTTAGGGAGGAAATTCCAAAATTTTGACCCAGCGACGGTGAAGTAATGGCGATATATTACTAAGTCAGGATAGTGAGTGTCTTGGAGGGGAACTTATTAGATGGTGGTGTTCCCATGCATCTGCTAACTTTGTCCTTTTGGATTTGCAAAGTGCTGTTTAAGGATTTTTGGTGAATTTCTACAGTGCATCTTGTAGATAGTACACACTGCTGCTCCTGGTGTCAGTGTTGGAAAGGATGGATATTTGTGGGTGTGGTGCCATTCAAGCATGCTGCTTTGTCCTGAATTAGTATCAACGGGTGTGATGATGACTTGCATGATAATGTATTAACTCCTGTATTCAAAGGAACATTCCAAAGAAAGGAACATTCCAAAGAAACAAAGTGAAGCATCCGTGTTTTCTGAAAGTGAGAGAAAGAAATGACATCATGGAAGGTAGACAGTCAACACTAGGCTCCATTTTCCCTATGGTTCCATGGATGTGCCACTGTTACTGTGAGGACCCAGAGGGAAATCTTGTTCCCTTGCAATGGAAGGTGAATCAGTGTTGGAAGTGATTGTTGGATCAAGAAATTTCTTTCCAATAGCGTCTTGCAAGATTTTCTTGCGAGTTCCTTCTTGATTTTCAGAGCTACGTTTTAGATTTCCGATGTAATGTTTTCATTCCCACTAACTTCATTATTGGATGGTGCAGTCATGCAGTATCCTTATCTTCTGTATTAGTGCTGATTTTTAAGGGTTTTCTTCTTCAGAAATATAAGATAATCCAAATACCAAAGATTGTACACAAAATTAAAACTTTCAACTTGGAATCCATAACTAAATTTACTATGAAGAAATCTCCCATACTCTGAATCCAAAATGAAAATTCTAAATATTTTATACAATGTAATTTATTGGGAATCAAAAATATAAGGTTTGAATTTTCCAATCAGATTAAAAAATATATACTTACATTGGACAGTCTTGGACAGCAGCCACCCATGGCAAACCAGCAGAGAGGAATCAAGGAATGGTCACAGCCAGCAATGGGATAGAAAGTAAAAGAAGGAGTTAGCCATTTGGCCCTTCAAACTTGCTCTGCTATCCAATAGGATTATGGTTAGACATAAAAAACTGCAGATGTCTTAATCCAAAGTAGACAAGCAGGAAGCTGAAAGAACACAGTGAGCCAGGCAGCATCAGGAGGTGGAGAAGTCAACATTTCAGGTGTGAAGAAGTGTAGGAGTTGGGAAGCAGGGTGGTAAGGTAGGGATAAGTATGGAAAGAGAATGGGAAGGTGAATTAAAATTCCCACACCCTTTCTGGCATGACCATCCTTGGCCTCCTCCATTGCCACACGAATTAGACTACAAATTTGAGGAACAACACCTTATTATCCACCTGGGCTGTCTACAGTCTGGAAGGCTCAACATTGAGTTCTCCAATTTCAAATAACCTCCCTCCCCATTCACTCACTCCTTTCCCAGCCCGAGCCCCCCCCCCCCCCCCCCCACTTCCATTCCTCTGTTCGACCCTTCCTTCCACCTACAAACCTCATTGTTCCCATTGACTAACCAGGTTGTATCCTCTACCTGTTTTTGCCTATCACTATTTCACCACCCCAGCTACCCGGTCCCATAACTCTTCCTTTATCTGCAGCTCCCTTTACACCCACCCCTACTCCTGCAGAATGGTTACACCCATAATGTTGACTTCTCCACCTCCTGATGCTGCCTGGCTTGCTGTGTTCTTCCAGCCTCCTGCTTGTTCACATTCAATAGGATCATGCTTAATCTTTTATCTCTATCCCTTATTCCCACTTCTTTCTCATATCCCTTGAATGGACCAGTGTGGAAACACACCCCGTTTACCAGTAGTACGTTTACCATATTAGTGTCGGCAACCACTTTGACAGCAACTGACATAAAATAAATATGTCAGATCAGTGTGTGGGGAGGATGGCAGCTGGGTGGGTGGAAAAGGGTGTTGGATCTGAGGTTAGGGTGGTGGGTCACGGAGTGGTTGTGGCAGCAGGTGGGTGAGGAAGTTAAGATGTGGGTGATTTGGAATGGGGTAGGGAAAGAGTACCAGTTGGGTGAGATGACAAGGAGGGGAGAGGGAATATGTGTTGAGGCAGAGGGAAAGGTGATGGTGCTAGTCATTGGGGTCATTGGTGAATCAGGGTCCAACTCAATAGTTACCCAGAAGTGAAGGAAGGTTTTAAATCGTCTCATTTTTCCTGAGTGACTTGTAAGCTTAAGGAAATTGGAAAAATAGAAAAATATTATCTGGCCATCGGAATTTCTCAGCCAAAGTTCAGGGAAAGATCAGATTTTAAGCCTAGATGGAACATGAAAGAAAATGATTGCTGATTGCTGATGTAAACCAGACTGCAGATGGAGAAAGTAAATATAGTGCAATCATAGCCAAGTCCTGCATATTCAAAGATCTTGAAGCTGTCCCAGGCTTTTGGGGCAAAGGAAGAGACAAAATAAATATTGCATTCACTTGACTTTTAAGATCTCTGGGCTGAATCTTCTACTTTTTGGCTAAGTCTGAATTGCATTGCTTTTTTTTTGAGGCTTTCTTACCACACAGTCTGGTGAGTTTTCTCATCCTATCTTACTAAGCGCATCTCATTAATGACCATCCTACTCCCACTGAGTGTCTCATATCTGAATCCCACATCATGTTACCATGCACCAGTTCTGGCCAATTCACCATCAGCGGATATCGTGGAAATTATTGCTGTCCCTTGTGCCTGTGCATTTTTGAATGGCCATCAGACACCCAGATAAACACTGTCAGTCCTGAGGTACTCTGCAACCTTGCTGACATTTACCCTGGGCATGGCGGACAGAGGGAAATCACGTCGTTGCTCTGTAGTCCTGCTGGACAGGATAATGTATTGGCAGGATTTCCTCTCTGGCCATTTCACCAGACCATGCCAGCTTGGTTTAAGGTTACCACCTGGATTAAAGGAGTCCCAGCCATCTGGAGGAATGCTCAGCTCTGTAGGAGGAAGATCAAGTCCTTCTCCAGTCTGCCAACGTAAGCGCCACCATCAAATTAGTGAAAGTATCCAGAGAAGGAAGATTGAAAGTCTTCAAATTAGCACAAGAATCACCTCAGCAAACAGGAACCACCGACCTACCTTCTCAACCTTTCCCTCTATCTATAACACCCTTGTTTTCCTATGTCTGTCTATCCATAAGCATGAGTAGGGGGGAATTTATTAAGTAAAGAAGAGTTTCAATTGGTAGAGTGATATGTTGGTGGTATACCAGTATCTGGTGTCTATTTATTTATAATATATAATGTTTCTTATTCAGTTTAAGAACCCTGGTCCATGCTTTCAGTCAATCTCAGGTAATTTAGGAAATTCGGTGTATTTCATGAAATCTTTAATTTGTGATGATTCCGAGTATTTCCTAATTTGCAGCATGCTATCCCAATGAGTTTAATTAAGTGTTAACCCCATCTATTGGCATCTCACTGCTGCTTAGCAAGAATCGCATCACACCTCTTGTGAGAAGTTTAAAAGATGGAGTGAGCTGCCTCTTATGTCGAGATGGGCCTCACCTCACTTCACTTCTCACCTCACCTCACTTCTCATCTAATTCTGGCATGTCTTGCCATAGCCCATGTTGCTTTGACCATCATAGATTCTGCCCTCTACACTTAAAGTCAAAGCTGTATGTGGTGAAATTATTCCACGAGGTCTGGTCGCTCCGTTCGCTCCCTCTCACTCTTGATGAAACTTCAGCCCACTGAGTACAGTAAACCTCTTCTTCAGGTTCTGTAGAAGAGTGATGCCAGACTAGAAATATTAACTCTGCTTCTGTCTTGACAGATGCTGCCAGACCTCCTGCATTTCTCCATCACTTTGTGTGTGTGCTATATCCTGATGTGCTCTTTGATATAATCAGCTCTCTCTGCCTTCTTTATTGTTCTCTACTGTTGGATGGCTGTCAAGTGACCTTTCCAATTGTTAAATGATAAATGGGAAGATGTGAATTTACAGAGACCAATTTGGAGACAATGGAGAGATAAGGATGTAAATTTGTTTAATTTGCGAGACTGTTTTATATTGTTAGCAAAAAGACATGAGGTCCACTATGATAACTCAATGGCAGGACTGACTAACATACAATACGGTTCTTTCTCATAGTGAGCTCAACAGCATGAAGAACATCATCCAGTAAATGGGCGTTACGCAAGTCATGGCTTCTGCATTGATGATTACAGAATCCTTAGCAAGCAAATCTCCGATGGAGAACCATCTCAGGTCAGACCCTGACCTCGCGCATCCATTCACTTTACATACTTTCAGGGCAAAAAAATATCAATTTGATGGTGTAACTGATCGAATGGTAACTACAAATGTCTGATTCTTCGGAAAATACTGCAACTGACCAGTCCTTGTAAAGATAAGCATTGCAATTTAGTTCAACACTTGCAGGACCATCTGTGCCAGACTAATACTTTATGTGCCAGAGAAGGGTCTGGGTTGGGGAGTAATTGTGTCTTTAACATATGGTGCAAAATGGGTGCAATGCTATCAATAAAGTCAATGCATCCATTTGCATGATTGATGGTGCAATGGCCACATTTCTCCCACTTTCACATCCTCCTTCTATGATCTCTAACAGGGCTTTGTTCTCTGTGTTTTAATCAGCTGGTCCAAATCTTGCTGCTGGCCAATGGGCATTTTGCATCTCACCATCATTGTGAAGACTCTGATGAATGAATACTAAAATGAGTCCTGACGTCTGTCCAGGCGGCAGAATGCAGCTGAAAACTGCTGATCATTTGTTTGTTAATATTTCTGGTCATTATATGATGTGCATTTTGGTGTCCCTCTCCTCATTCCTCAGGTTTCTGAGAAGGGTCATCAACCACATTCTATGTGAGTTTCTGGGTCTCTGAGTATCCAGTCTGCAATCTTCTGTATAATGAAACAATATCTAGGAAATTGGACTGCTGCAAGATGCAAGCAACTTATATGACCATATAAAGACCTTGTTGTGGTTTTACACCATCTGGGCATTTATAGTGTAGAAACCTTTGTGATTGATGAACACCCCTGGGTGATCTCTGGGTGCCTTAATTGTCATGCTTGCAGCCAATAATTTCCTGTATTTGTAGAAAGCCAGTCAGAACAACAAACTCTAATTGCCCGTCATTCTGACTGGCATCATTGTAAGCTCAGTTGACATGATTGGCATTCCTGGGAAACAAGCCATTAGTCCCCTACTTTACACATTGTTGTGCCATTGATTACAAGATTCTGTAAATGTCTCACTGCTAGAGTCCTGGAAGGATCGATGGCCAATAACATTGAGAGCAGAGGTGACTTTGTCAAGCCATTTGTAATGTGTAGTCATTTGAATCAGATGACAAGTCTTTGCTATAGCAGATTAAAAATCTGGAACCCCATGACATGACTCTCTGATCCTCCCGAGACTCTGGTATTTTGCCTCTCAGCTTTGAGTTTCTAAGAACCGCAACTCCCTACCATCTGCTGCATAACCATGCAGTTATGGATCTCTGAATGTGAGTTATTTACACATACACCTTTGGAGACTGCTCCCTTTTAACTTGGCTACTGCATTTGTTTTCTCAAATCCATATTTATCCTTAACCTCGAGCACAGCTCTCTTGTTCTCTGCAGTAGTGCAACACTCTTTATTTTCCTTATGTATTCACAGAGTACTGAATACAGCTCTTTACTCTAGTCATGATCTTGGCTTATTTCTCCCTGGTTTGTTCTTCTCTCTGCTCTGCTCTGCTGATGTCAGAGGAACACCATCAGTTATACCATTATTTGCATAGTTCACTATATTTGCCCACTGTTTCCCTCTTACTTTGTTACCTATTACCAAAAATTGTTTATCATTTGTATTTACATTATCACTAATGGCTTAATCAACATGCGTCACAAAATCCAGCAGTGCTAGGAGACTTGTCAGCTCGCAGTTCCAATAGTTTACTCAGCATTACTTCTCAACACAATGTGAGCTCTTCTTTTGACTGAAGAAAATCAGACAAATCTCATCGCAGATACCTACAATAATGATAGCTCATTAAATCGTCTTTTAATGCTTTGTATCCACTACACCCTGCGACTCTGTATAAACCTGCTAAAAATGCTTCATTCAATTCTCCTTGAAGCTGGGATCACTGATTAAACCTTCCACTCTTTCTATGACCAGATTTCATTTTGGACGAATGTATGCATCAATTGCCTTGATTAAAGTTTCAATGCCAGTGATATTTTCTTTTACGCCTTGCCTCATGAGGACATTGGCAGCTATAGGGCCATTTGCATATGGAAATGTATTAACCAGTGTCCTTTATTCATTTGGATGCAATCATGACACAGTCCTATAAATTAGAACTTGTGATTCAAGAGGCTCCACTTCTGCCTTTTCTTCAAGCCTTCAGCATTGTCCAACTCTTGCCGGAATGGCACTGTCTCAGTAGGAGAGGCTGCCCCAATCAATTACAGCACCACATTGATCCGGGTGTGTACTTCAACCTTTTTATGTCACTGTTCAAAGTATCCAACTCTGTTTGTTCCCTGGAGGCTTCCAATTGTTTTACTTTGACTTCAACGTCTTCTGAGGTTCTGTTCTGTTCTTCAGTGTTTTTCTTCTTTTCTCTAATGCCTTATGTACTGTGACCTGACATCAATCTGACAATTTTGAAGTCTTCCTCACTTGCACCATGGATTAAGAATGTTCTACTATGTACACCTGAACACTGGATGGCTTGATATAGCTCTGTCATTCTTCTCAGTGTGAGAACACCCTTTATTTACATTTATATAATTACAGGCCCCTGAATGCACCTTTCTGCTGTCATATATATGTCCTGCTCTTTACATGCTACTCTCTGGTTGCTCTCCTCACTACCAATTTCACAGTAATATCATCCATATTTGGATATTCTACTGTATTGCTTTCCCCTCCGACTTGCATGTAAACATCCACCTTAAGTCGTAAAGGTAGGAGAGTCTTCAAAAGTCTTGAAGTCAGTGACTTAAAGCAATACTGGGAGTGCAACACAATATTCTTACACTGAGGAATATTGTTGGACAAGGACAGTACTGCTGTAGTATAAATGTACTGACATGATACAATGACTAGGTAAAAGTGAGGGCTGCAGATGCTGGAAATCTAGTTTAGAATGGTGCTGGAAAAGCACAGCTGGCCAGGCAGTATTCAAGAAGCAGGAAAATCGACATTTCGGGCAAAAGCCCTTCATCAGGATACAATAACTAGTTGATTATACTGGGTATTTTAGAGATAAATTACTTATTTTGTTGTGGTTTATTTGTTACTGTTGTCCACTTATGTTACTAACATCAAATAAGTATGAAGCTAAGCGTTGCATTCAGGGAGCAAGAAGGATAATTTAAAGGACATAGGTTTGAAGCTTTTCCACACATTCAAGGATTTGTTTTGCTTTGCAATGACTGCATTCAATTTTCTGCTTATTCGATTGTTTTGGCAAAAGAGGAGACCAGCAAGAGGAAATGGCTGCCCATGATGCCAACTGGCACAGTTCATGATCTAAGTCCTGTCAATCTGCAGCACAGCAAGCTTACTGTGCCAAAAACAGCTGTTTGTTAATGTGAATAGATGCTCCTAGGGAGGCTAGTTTCAGCCAATCAGCATTCCCATAGCTTTGCTTTCAGCAAGACCCATACTCAATAGGTTACATTCATATGGGACTGGTTGTGACTATTAGAGTTGATGTAACCATCAAATCAGTATTCTTTTAGCACTGGGGACATTGGTAGTGTCAGATATGGTGCTGCCAGTGACATATCAGTAAATTTTCATATGTTTTATAAAGTAAAGCATTTAGGAGTCTTTGTCAATTTTGCCACTGATTACCAAAAGCAACTCAACAAGGCACATAATTCCACACCATTGTTAATTTTTCTAAAACTCAGAGGGCTACTTGGAATGGTATTTGGATCTGCCTGTGTATCTGAATATCAAATATGGTTTGCTGCCATTTTAAAGTGAGCACTGTTGGACACCTCTTCCCCTGTCAACTCATTTGAAAATTACAGCAACTTTTCAGTTTTGGTCCCTGCCCCCAACAAGTACAAATACACCTCATGGTGTGGGAACACCAGCACATGACTAGGAAGTTCAAACACTCTTGTTGTCTTCAGTTTAAAGCAATCATTTATACTACCCATCAATTTGAAAAGTGAAGATAGCAACAATAGGGTAAGGACAATCATGGCCAATGACTACGCAATAAACACAAATCAAACAAAGTAATGTAAAAAGGTAAATACTGCAGATGCTGGAAATTTGACATAGAAAAGTGCTAGGAGAAAGTGAGGACTGCAGATGCTGGAGATCAGAGCTGAAAAATGTGTTGCTGGAAAAGCGCAGCAGGTCAGGCAGCATCAAAGGAGCAGGAGAATCGACGTTTCGGGCATAAGCAGAAAAGTGCTGTAAAATGTCAGAGAGTGAAATAGAGTTAATGCTTTGAGTTAAATCAGAACTGAATGGAGTCAGAAATTGATGGGTTTCTTGATATTAAAAGAAAGAAGAGGAGCAGTCGAACAAAAGGGAAGGTTTGAAATAAGGCAGAGGGTTGTAGAGACTAAATAACAAAGGTGTCATGGAATAAAAGGCAAAGAGAATAATAGTGGCTATAATAAAGGAACAAAACATTGTTTCTAAGTCTAAGCATATGGGATAGGCCAATTAGGACTGAGATAAGAAGAAATGTCTTCACCCAGACAGTAGTAGAAATTATCTGTCACAAAAAGCAATTGAGGCCAAAACATTGGATATTTTCAAGAGGAAGTTAGATATAGTTCTTCGGGTTAAAGGGATCAAAGGGTCTGGGGAGAATGTGAAAACAGTTGGATCATCAGCCATGATCACAATGAATGGTAGAGCAGATTAGATGCTGAAGGGACTCCTTCTGTGCCTATTATGTCTGTGTTCGAGTAGCATAAATGGCAAACCACCATGTATCCCTGGGGGAGTAGTGTTTATTACTATGTTACCTGGTGTTGTAATAAAATAGAACATGCTGGAAATACTTAGCAGGTGAGGCAGTATCTGTAGAGAGGGAAAGAGAGTTAACATTTAATGCCAGTGATCTTTGAGCAGAACTGGAAAGATTAGATGTGCAACAGATTTTAAGCTAGTGCAGAGCAGGGCATTGGCGGGAGAGGATAATAATGGGTTAGGTGGAAGGCAGGAGGGGCTAAATTTTCAAGGCAATGTGCAAGGTGAGAGGGGGCATTATGCGAATAATTGTGCACTTGTTCTGCCTAAACCCTTGTAGAAGGGTTTGCAGTATCTGACCCAAGAAACTGTTGTTTTTTTTTCTCACAGTGCTACACAGTTCTGCTGCAATTTGGTGACTAAACAGATGTCTTTGTCTCCTCAATGCTATTTCAGGTGCTTAACTGCTTTCTAATTGCAGCTCACAGCTGATTTGGAGGATTACTGCTGCTGTTTCCTCATCATTGGTTAGTCCATTATGCAAGCAAGAAAGCCAACATTTTACTGTGCAGAATGCAAATAGCATCAATTGTATATAAAACAGTCGAAACAATTTCTCCCCAAAATCTTTTGTAACCTACGAAGAAAGATATTAACACTCAGCTAACACAGTCATATCCAGTCTATGGTTATTGACTATTTAAGGTATTCCTTGATTGGTTAGTTATGTTCCCCATAAAAACGGACTCTGGTAGGAAAGGCTGTTAGGCAGTATGATATTATCATAATTTTTTAGACTTGGGTTCTCAAAGGAATGGAAGATGAAGGCTCTTCTCTAAATTCTGATAGCAAGGGCTGCATTTTTAATTAAAAAGGACTGAACAAATGGATCTGATGCCATGCCAAATTAAATTTTACTTCTTTGGATTTAAAACATTTTAAAAATTGATGTTGAATATGTGAATTTTTTAAAACTTTGCACTCAAAGACTTTGATGTTTATAGCAGTGGTTACTTGTATCAGTAAGGCTGAAGAATTCCATCAATGAATTATTATAACCACAACTCTATTTTTGATCATGGTTCAACATGTAAACTCTGCTGTACAACATTTTGGGACTGCCAATATCAAAAACAAATGTAGGTAAGTCAGTTTCTTTAAGCAAAGGTTTACATGGTAAGTGAATTTTCATACTCAGTGATATGCTTTCCTTAGTTTCTCTGACGTTGTGCTGATTGAGTTATATACTAAAAGTATCAATTATATATGTGTTGAAAAATAAATTAACCTGCCAATCTCATGATATCCAAAGTATTGTTAGAAGCCTGAATAAAATCTATCTCATTAAAAGTTTTCAGTCTGCAATGGATCCATGAGGCAAAAGCATCCATTCCATGGCAACCAACCAGCAAGCAGCAAACACAAAACTGACCAATCAAAACCACAAGCAAGAATACTGAAACCGCCATGTTTTGGTGGTTGTCACCACCATTACATATTTCTAAAATCAAAATCTGAACATTGGAATTTTTTAGTTCTATCTGATGACAATGTAAAAACAAGGTAAAAACTAACCAAAATTATTTGCTGTTAGCTTCATGCAACTCTCTCAGAGTCATAGTCATTGGAAATAGGTCCTTCAGCCTAACCCCTCCATGGCGACCAAGTTTCCCAAACTAAGATTACCTTTTGTTTTATTTCTCTTCGATAACTGTTATTTTGAAGCCACTGCGCTCGTTGAGCTTCTCAGATCTCACCGTTATGTGCAATCTGATTCTCGAGCTCTGTGTTTACCTTCTCACTATTGCTGGCTCTTGGCTTTCTCATTAGACTAGCCTTCTCCAACCACAGCTAGGTTACTGATCACTTTGTGAACCCTATAGTGAAGTTAAATTCATTTTGATAATGATCTCTTGCAAATAGAAATCATCTCCTCTATAAGGATGACATAAAAAAGGTCTTTGAAAATCAAAATGCTGAATATAAAAATCAGTACTGCAATGCAATAGCTGTGATTGAAAGCAAACAGTTTTGTGGAGTGCACCTTAAACTTATTTTGTAGTTAATTAATTAACTCCTTTTAATTATTTTGCAACTATGGTTCAGAATATGACTGATAGGTAGCATCTCAACCATTCAATTTCCCAGGCTTGGTTTGTGTTCGTCCCTTATCCAGGGTCTCTGCTTTCCTATGTTCTGAACACAGACTCTGTCCTACCTCTAGTAAAAGCAAAATAGTGTGGATGCTGGAACTCTGAAGTAGAAACATGAAATGCCAAAGAAATTCAACAGGTCTAGTAATATCCGTGGAGAGAGAAATAGAGGTAATGTTTGAGTCCAGTATGACTGTTCTTCAGAGGCAGCAGTTGCTGTGAAAACTATCTAGGCATTTCCCTCTTCTGCAAACATTTCTGACACATACACAACCTTCTGAATTGTCTATTTCCTGAAGATGAGAACATACTCCCAAAGATATGGTGAGGCTGTGGACCTTCCCAAAGTATGCCTGACATGGTCTTCTTTGCCAGCCAAATCCTAGAAAAATGTCCAGAAAACACGAGGAACTCTTCATCACATTCATTGACCAGATCAAGGAATTTGATTCAGTAAATTGTGAGGTTCCATGGAATCTGCTCCAAGGATTTTGGTGTGCAAGAAACATCATCACAATCCTGTAAGTACATCATGGTAACACATCTGAAACTTTCTTGAATGGGAGATCTGTAACAGACAGCTTCAGAATCTGATGCTGAGTCCAGCACAGATATGTGACAGCATACCCTTCCCCCAATCATCTCACTATGCTGTTAATGGTCTACCTGACAGTTGTTGTTCTTTTTATCAAAGTTCGATTAACCTCCAGTGTCAGTATTTCAGTCAGTTCCCTGCCAAAATAAAACTAACCACTAGATATTGAAGATACACAGTTTGTGGATAGTTGTAGTATTGTTACTCATTCTGCACCAGATTTGTTGGCACTCTAAATCTCTTCAATTCTGCATACAAGGAATTTAGCTTGTTCTTGGATATTCCCAATATAAAACTCAGGACAGCCCATATTTACGTGTGGAGGGAGAGACTCTGGGATATGTTAAACAGTCATATCTCAAAAGATCACCATTGCTCCAAAGTAGTCAAAGGAGCAAATCTAACAGATGTCCTAGAATACAGAGAAGTTGTAGTTACTACACTTCTGTGTTGCATGAAGATTGGACTGTGTATCTACAACACAAAAAAGCACTACAAAAGCAACACCTCCACATCCTTTAGATTCAATGAGCAAACAACTAAAGCTCTGGTGTCCTATTGACACCAACACCACAAGCTATATGGCAAAATGCCTGCATAATCAATTTTGATGGATTGAACACTGTCTGGATGGCTGAAAATTGCCTGCCTTACTAGGACTTGTTCCCTTAACACTCAAATGTCTAATGTCTTGGGGAGGGGAAATAAAATGTTTCACAGAAACTCTGAAGTCCTATTTGGTGTTTGGTAGCATTGACCTTAATGACCCAGAGGAGCTTATTACCAACTGTTCAGAATGGCGACAGCTATCCATCAAGTTGCATCACACTTTGATCCACAACATCTTAATGATAAGGCAGACCATCCGCAGAGAAGAAAAGTCAAGAAAGCAACTCCTGCACTCCAGAACTCACTATCTCATGGGATGTGTTGCCCTATCTGCCCAAAATTTGCCAATCAAGAATTAGCCTGTCCAATCACATGAAGACTGAAGCTCCAACTTTAATGCATTTAGCTAGAACCTGGGCATCAGGTCAAATCTTTTATACAAATTATAATGCATTAACTATATTCACATTGGTATGCCACTACCTGTAGATTTACTGTACTGTGGTCACTGCTTCTTTTCCATCTTTAATTTTTCAAATAATTATATACACTTCCATCTCTTCCTTTGTATGAATCTATTTTACTATCGTTCACAAAATCTTTGTATTCCTTCTATTCTGTTTCCCTTAGAGAATTTATTGTAAAGGATTGGAATGACATTCATCAGATGACCTTGTGGGACTGCAGCATGAGTTTGAAATATATTATAGGTTATAAAATTACAATTTCTATATCTTCAAAATGGCAGGGAAAAGAGACACCGAACTGAACAGTAAGATGACAAAAGTGGAAAAAAAGCTAACTTTGATGCTGACATTTTTTAAGATATGGCATTGACATTCTGCTTCTAAAAGTATATTGGAGAAAGTTACAGGCACTTTTATTAATAGCATTCTGTAAATATCTTAAAAAGGTCATTCTCTTATATGCAGTGTCTTAATATTGCACTTTAATGCAGGAAAAAAGGACCCCATCAAATTGCATTTGATTTATATAACAACCTATTGACACTACTATTTTTATTTAAACTTGTGATATGCTCTTTATTTTAACCCTAAGAAATTGGAACAGTAATATTAAAGCAATATGAATAAAAGGGATTAGAATGTTATAATATATAGGTCTACATATTTTCCAATACCAAAGCAGCTAGTAATAAAAACTTGTTTCTCTTCTGGATTCACTTTAAAATGTGGTCTATAATTCATTTTATGCAATGATTCTACTGGTCACACATAAGTATTCCAACATTTTTCCACCAGGACGCAAAGTCACTTATCTGCATGTGAACTAGCAAGAATTGAAAGGAGACAATCTTCCAGACTTAACACAACCAACAATTGTTGAGCATTGGAAGGAAATCACCCTACCACAACTGGATGCAAATGCATTTAAAGAAATGCTGCTCCATATAGCTATTCTTGCTAGAACATTTGCTGCCATTGTATGCCATGCTTGTCTGTCTTGCCCCTCACCCCACCTCATACATCCACAGTAACCTGTTTGCAAGCACTCTGTGACATCAGTAATCTGTGTCAACTCATCATTCACCTTCTGCTCCTCTCCAACATGTTCTCCCTCTCCAAGGTAAAAACAATTACTGCAGATGCTGGAAACCAGATTCTGGATTAGAGTGGAGCTGGAAAAGCACAGCAGTTCAGGCAGCATCCGAGGGGTGGAAAAATCAATGTTTGGGGCAAAAGCCCTTCAGCAGGAATAGACCATTCCTGATGTAGGGCTTTTGCCCAAAACGTCGATTTTCCTGCTCCTCGGATGCTGCCTGAATTGCTGTGCTTTTCCAGCACCACTCTAATCCAGAATCTCCCTCTCCAAGGTCTGCTGGTTGTGGGCATAAAGTCTCTCTTTCTTTTATTTTAAAATAAGTAAATGAAATAATGAAACATTAAATTAAAACAATTTAACAGGTGGTAGCCCCTTAAATCATAACTGTAATTTAGATCAAATCACAAATGAAACTTACAAAGTTTAAACTAAAATTGGGGTTTGGGGCTGATTATGCACTCCAGCCCCCACAGTCCACCTAGTCATGTCAGTCTGAAGTGTGTCAGTGGCGATTGCATGTTCCCCTTTCAAATATACCCATGTGCAGAAGTAAAGACTCTCTTTAGATGTACTCAAAGTACTTAATTGCACACTTTCCAACATTTGTCTATCTGTAAAATAATAACACAATTAAAATGCTATTAAGAACTTATTCCCTCTGACTGTCCATCTTTTACTGTTTGTGTAAGTACCTCCTTAAAACCACCTTTATCCTATCCTAATGACAAAATAGTTCATTATCCATTATAATCTCTTCTCTTTTGGCTTTACCTTGGTCATAGGGAGCGTGAAGCTGCTTTCTCTTTTTTAAAGGAACTGCAATTAAGGTAATAATTATTTATTATGATTCTGTCTATTTTGAATTAAAGATGAACATTTACACATGGTTCATATACTATGAAAAAATCAATAGATGTGCTGCTGAAATGTAACTTTAACGGTAAAGATGAGAGACCATATGTCTGTATCCAGGTCTCCTTGTGGAGGAACAGCAAGTGTCCAACAGTATGTTTAGAACTTACCATAATTTCTGAGTGCCATAGGAACTAAGGCATATTATTTCCGCTCAAAAAATCATTTACATTTAATTTTGACAAGTTTCTTAAAGATATTTTTTGATGCAAAACCCCTTAAAGGGTGTATCATAAATTAATCAGTTTGCTTATTTGATTGGTACACTTGAGTATGGGTGGCATGGTGGCTCAATGGTTAGCACTGCTGCCTCACAGCACCAGGGACACAGGTTCGATTCCAGCCTCGGGTGACTGTCTGTGTGGAGTTTACACAGTCCAAAGATGTGCAGGTCTGGTGAATTAGCCATGCTAAATTACTCATAGTGTTAGGTGCATCACTCACAGGGAAAATGGGTCTGCGCAGACTACTCTTCGGAGGGTCGGTGTGGACTTGTTGGGCCAAAGGGCCTGTTTCCACACTGTAAGGAATCTAATCAGTACAACAAGAGATGTTTGGAATAGAGTAGACATATGCAATATTATTTACTGTAAATAAATGTAGTGATAAGTAAAGGATTGAAATTTGGCTTCCCGGTTCACCATCGAGGTTAGAATGAACTAACATGCAGGATTTATGGTGTAATATGTAAATATTTGAACCCATGACTGATTACTACCAGGAATGGAATGAAGGGATGGGGGGACCACTGGAAGCCAGAATTAGAGAAAGAGAGTGCATGGTTCATAGTGTTGATAACGGTTGCAAAAGTATCGAATAGTGAGTTTGTCAAGGATAAATGGTGACTTGGTGATAGGAAACCAGCCTGTGCAAAGTTACTTTAGTGGTGACGAGAGTAAAGCATGTTTCTGAAGAAACTCGCTTGCAACAGTTGTCTTTGAGTTCGGGTAAGCATCTCTGGCATCGTGCCGTTATTTGGAAGCTTGACTCATTTGAATCTGTTTTTAAAATCTGGTATGTGGAAAAAATGTAATTTTTTTTCGGGGCAAATGATACTGGGGCAGATAAAAAAAAGAACAATTTTCCTGGCAGCTTGTTGCCCTGTAGCTTTTTCTAGGTTACTAGGAGTTTAAGTTTCCCTGAGGCTAAAGCTGTTTAAGGGTTGACAGATTTAGTTAAGGAGTATTATGATCCCTAGCCTCCCCTTCTGAGTCACTATCATTTTTACTTGGCAATTCAAGAACCAGGGGAATCCCTATCGGGATTTATGACTAGGTTAAGATGGCTAGCAGATGCATGTGACTTTGGTTTAACCCTTAATGAGATGCCTAGAGACCAGTTGGTATGTGGAATTAATTATGCAACCATATAAAATCACCTACTGGCTGAAGCCCAACTGGACTTCAAATATGCACAATAACCAACTCTATCATTAGTACAATATAAATTTGAGCAATGTTCAATATGAGGCATGAGACAGAAAGTCCATACAAGCACAGGAAAGCAGGTGAGTGATAAAACATAAACAGTCAAGGTTTTGAGGAACTGATGCTTAAATAGGTCAGAGACTCACCACATAAACACAATGGCTACAAGAACAGGTCAGAGGCTAGGAATACTGACGCGAATAACTCACCTTCTGATTCCCCAAAGTCTGTCCACCATCTACAAGGCACAAGTCAGGAGAGTGGTGGAATAGTCCTCTGGCAGGGTGCAGCCGCAACAACACTCAAGAAGCTTGACACCATCCAGACAGAGCAGCCCTCTTAGTTGGCACCATATTTACAAGCACCCACTCCTTCTACCACCAACACTCAGTAGTAGCAGTTTTGACTGTACGATGCACTGCAAAAATACACCAAAAATCCTTAGATAGACCTTCCAAACCATGATCTCTTCCATTTTGAATGAGAAGGGAACACCACTCACTGCAAATTTGCCTCCAAGTCACTCACCATTCAGCCTTGAAAAAGAAATTGTCATTTCTTCAGTGTAGCTGGATCAAAATGTTGGAATTCCCTTCCTAATGGTATTATAGGTCAACCTACTGCATGTGGATTGCAGTGGTTCAAGAAGGCAGCTCACCACCACCTTCTCACTGGCAACTTGGCAAGGGCATTCCTGATGAAGGGCTTTTGCCCAAAACGTCGATTTTCCTGCTCCTCGGATGCTGCCTGACCTGCCTGACCAGCACCACTCTGATCTAAACTCTGCTTTCCAGCATCTGCAGTCCTCACTTTTGCCCAATAAATATTGGTCCAGTCAGGGATGCCCACATCCTACAAGGTATTAAAAATAAATGAATTTGAGTACATCTATAAATATCTGGCATATTTAAACCTGGGGGAGATAACTACAAGTTTTTCACAGCTGATGGGCTGAGGTTGAGGTGGGAGATATCGGTGGTTTTGTTAAGTAAAGATTATGAGGAGAGGATTTCAGCTGAGAGTCAACCACCCTGGAGCAGTAACAATATGAAGAATACAGTCAATAATATGTGTATGGAATGATAAGCTGAGAATGTTGATCCACACAACAGGATGCACTACACCATTCTAGTTTGATGCTGTTTGCCCATTACTATCACATGATTTATTGGAGCTACATGCTTGGGTTACTTTGTCTGTTTGCCTGGTTATTCTGGTTGCATGAGCTGGCCAGCATAGCAGCATTGCGGTTCCTTCAGTGTTGTTGTTAGAGACTCCATGATACAGTTTGCCATTCTTAGTTCTGTTGCACACTTTAGCAGATAGTCAGCAAACAGTAACCATGGAAGTAAAGTGCATATGACAATAAAATAAATACCTGTCCAACATGTTTTTAATTTCAACTTTGTGGGTCATGGTGTCAATCTTAGAAGATGCTATTAAAGAATTAAATTTTACTTCCAGCACAAACCAGTTTACATTGGCCATGGTTGGACCTTTTTCACTGTAAATATGTGTAGATTGAACAGGTTTTCTTTTCTGTGGAATCTTTAAAGGCCAATCTAATACTGTCCGTGTTTATTTGTCCTCCAACCCTTCTACCACCACCACCCCTTGGATCAACCTTCTTGGTATCCTTCTGACAAAGTCAAATTTCTGTTTACAATTTTTGGACAAAGATCAAGAAGTTGCATTAAAGTGAGCTGTACTTGATAAATTCATGCCAAAATTCTAAACTCTAATAAAAAGATATATAGTATTCCCATGAATGGTGATAAGTGTTTGTGAGGTAAACATACACATAATGAATTGCCTTTTTCCAGATTTGTAGGTAAAGCATTTTCTAATAATATTAGTGCATGAGCTAAAGTAACTGATGGGGTTTCGCTGACGAAAGAATCCTGAGGCTAACAGTGCTAACCATTATTTATGTGCAAACTGGACAGTTAGCTTAGTGAACACATATGCACAGTTAAATGTCGAAATCCAGATGTTGCTGTCCAAAATACTCTGCTGCTCTAAATATTTCCTGGAAAGAACATTTCAGCATCTGACTAACTATTCAAATATGGTTCTAAGGTTGCTGAGCTTACCTCACAGAAACAGACTAAACTTATCAAAAACAGTTTGTACTTGACCATTTCTATTTCAGTTACACTCTTAACCATCTGTTCAGTCTTAATTACAGCCAAACAACATTTCTGGCTCTGAGAAATGTATACTAATGTAGAATCACATTACTTCAGATTTTAATTTTGTTGGGGATTGAGGTCCTTATTTTCACACAAGTGCAGGTCGTTTTGCTATAACACGATAGTTGCGTTCCTCTGCGACTGCATGCTGTAGAAAATCACACTATAGAAAACTATGCTGTAGAAGATCGTTACATCCATTCAGTAGAAAATTTGCATTATCCAAACAGTGCCCATAATTTCTCCATCGTGTTGTAGCCAAGTTACGCTGACATAACACGTATTATAGCAGAATGACCTGTCTTAGAGACACATAGAGCTATAAAAATGCCTGATGTGCCTGAGTTCAGAAGTCTCACCCCCATTTCAGACAGATGCCCTTTTTTCCAGGAGCTGAAGAAAGACAGGCGTGACTCGCTTGTGAGGGAAACGTGAACTCGGAAGGGCTGAACTCAGTGCTAAGTTAAAAAAAACTCCAAATTCACTCCAGCAAGGATCTGAATATTTCCACTGTAGCAAGGATCTAGATCCACAATGTAGGAGTCACAAAGTTTTAAAAGTAGTCAGAAATGCTTCTGAAAGCTGGATAGGAACTGTGGAATTGTCAAGCTGTGAAGTTTGTTATACCCCCAGATCTTTAATAATTAGAAAAAGGCTTGTGTCTGCAGAGATTGAAAAGTTCTGTTCTAGAAGTTGCAATAGCTCTTAGGTGACATTTCTTCAGGAGCTACATTATATTATTATTAATGCCATATTTTTGAAAACATATCATTACCTCATCAGGGATTTGTTTGCTTCACATTTGATTGACAGCCCAAAACGCTCGTCAAGTGATTAGCTGTCTTTCCCGTGGTGTTATCAGTAAAGGCTTAAGTATAAAGACTTAAGTAGTTGAGCGGAATTAACACTTTATTTTCCTACAGTACAGGCTGTGATAGATTTTAACATGTTTATTTTTTTCATCTAAGTATGGCATTTGAAATCTACTCATTGTGGATAGTAGGTGAGTTGAAATGAAAGGTGTAAGGGCAAATGGTGGTGGGCAGGAGGCATAGTTTAGCATGAGTTGGTATTAAGTTGACATTGGCCCTTTCAGAAGCCATGTGGGTATTTGTGGGCCAGGGGATTGCCACTAACGAGCTATATGGGCTATAAAGGCCTTTGGGGGTGGCTGGGGTCATGGCTATTTACCAGTTGGCACGAGTGCATGGAGATGGCTATTGGGCTTTAAATTTAAGGGAAAAATTGGGATAAGTCCCAAAGAACCAAAGCAGGCTTTTTACCCAGATTGTATTCCCACACAGCAGATTCTGTGGCTATTTCAATCAATATCATATTCCTATCCATGCCTGCCCTCTGAACAAAGTTCAAGTCTAATGGAATCTTTCTCCCAAGGCAGGTGAACTGGGAAATTTCTTAGCTTGGGCTCCCCATCTTGCAAGCAAAAACAAAAAAGTATTTTGCTTTTTCTTGCCATCTCCCTTAATTGTAACTTTCTTTCCCTCTCTTAATTTCACTTTTTATACCCAATTTGAGATAACTAGTCAGACGAGTAATTCTTTATAAAGACTCTGCTGTTCATCAACTTTCAGAAGCATTTCTGACTACTTTTAAAACTTTGTGACTCCTACATTGTGGATCTAGATCCTTGCTACAGTGGAAATATTCAGATCCTTGCTGGAGTGAATTTGGAGTTTTTTTTAACTTAGCACTGAGTTCAGCCCTTCCGAGTTCACGTTTGAACAGATTGTGTAAACAGTTCCCTTCACCCTGGTCCCATGTTGAAAGCATTGCACATCTTGAATGCTTGTCTAACAGTAACCTGCAAAAGCTAACATGCCAAGCCCTTAGAAAGTCTATAGCTATGCCCAAGTCTAACAAATGGCTAACTTTTCTCTGGGCAAAATGGCACCATGCTGGCGATTACTTAGCAATTTCTTCTGGAAAAAGGCTGGAATAGGTTGTTCTGCAAAGTCATCATGTCGATTTGGATGCACGTTCTTCCTCACAAAGCACAATTTCATTGTTCTGTCTTTAATCCTAACCTGGTTCTCTGTCATCCTCAAGTCAACACCTCCAAATCACAGGTGCAAATTCTGGTTCCCATCTAAATTCTGTTCTTGCTGCGCTCCCTTTGAAATCTGACACACTGGCACTTCTCATTCTCTATGCATTATATCGGCCTCAACACTAAACAACATTGATCCTCACTTCAGCCATGACAGTTCCAACTCTGAACTCTACCACGCAAACCTATTCCTCCCTGTTCTGAGAATTTAAAATCTCAGACATGTATTTATAATTCATACAGCCAGGAATTAAATAGATACCTCAGTACTTGCATAGAACTTGTTAAGTACAAATATTCATGTGATTTTGGACCACAAAATCCATATCTAAGTAGCAAAAAGAATAACTGTAACTAAAACAAAGAACTGCAGATGTTGAAAATCTGAAACAAAACCAAAAACCAGTTCTGAAGAAGAGTCATTGGACCCAAAATGTTAACTTTGCTTTTTCTCCACAGATTTTGCCAGATCTGCTAAGTTTCTCCAGCAACTTTTTTTTTTGTAAAAGAATAATTATGTTGAGTTGAAAAAATGAAGAGGCTCCACAGGTTAAATATTTTAAAAATAAATTTACATAGTAAAAGTAATTGGGGAATGGCATTGCATATTATTTTCTAATTATTCTGTTTAATATTTTAAAAATCAGTTTAATAATTTTATGTGAAACATGGGAGATCAATTACCAATGAAAAATAACATAGAAAAATTACATGTGACAGATGAAAGGCCTCTATAGAACGCAGGAAATATTCCACAGTGACTGGACTACATTACCCAACAGAAATGATGGTTTAATTATGAAATAATATTTTACTCCTTGCTCACATACAGATTCCACTCATACCATGGATATCTTCATAACTTTTGTACTACAATTCACTTTTGTGATGATGTAGCTGAGTCTACAGCACTGTGTTACAGAATTAGATAAGTCACTATTTTGAAATATAGATTTTCAGCTACCAGAAGTCCTTAGTAATGTGTGCACCATTTGCTGTGGTCCAAGCAATAGCCGCTGTTGTTCAGTAGATGTTTTTCAATATTTGAAGGAACTATTTGCACTGTGCAAATATATTTTCTGTATCAAGATTATTTTGAGAGGGAGAATCATTCACTCTTTCGTGGAATGTAACAAAGCAAGTATGAAGATGGCATGTTCTGACTTCAATAAAATATTTTTAAGCATGTATTACGGCAGGCATCAAACATACAAAATGGTAGAATGTGTCAAGTAGTTGGATTAGCTATTCCTTCCATAGCACTAATACCTTAGACCTTCCTGTGCCATAGACTGTTTGTCATTAATTATCTGCTTGGTTGGTCTGTTCCCAAACCTCTGCCTGTGATATTTTGTAAGATGGACAAGGCTAGCCTTGCAATTCTGGCTGTCTGATTCTTCATTTCTCTGTATAGAAATAGCTCTCCACTGCTCGGAACATCCTGCTTGCATCCTAGCTAAAGTCAGGAAATGGCCATACTGATTACACAGGAACTTCTCTTTCCCAAGTTGAAGAACTATATACAAAAATCTGATTTTATTTTTTCTTAAGCAATCTGTCTAAGTGCTGTTTGTGTCAGAATTTGAAATGTAATAGCAATTTCAAACATTAATTGTGTAAGTACAATTAAAAGGAATATAGCACTTACATAAATAATGAGAGACTTTTAAATTACATTGTCTAAACGATATGTTAAAAATTACTTTGTGAATATGTCTGTGATATAGATTTGGCCACTTAAAAATTGGATAAGTAAAACCATAACAGGACTTATATTTATTGACAGCTGTATCCCTACTGTACACCCAATGCTTCAGTTTCAGTGTAATGCATAAACCAGATGTTTGACATGGCTGTACCTCCTCATTGCTTCAGCCTTCAGTAAATGTTTTACAACTATTCAAGAGCAGTGTTTCCCATTCAAGACAGGAAGCTGAGGTAATCGTGAAACATGAGGACCAAGCAGGATCCTTAACTCACATGCACGGCAGCTGGTCCTGTCTTCCTTTAGCATCTCTGGCACAGACCTGCTTCTGACGATGACTGATACCAAAAGAAATGCATGAATCCAGTCAGTGATGAGACCTTCCCCATTCATTTACCTCAATAAGAAATAATTAATACCACAATGGGAAGCATTTGAAAAGAACAGTCATGACTAGGGAGACTAATCCTTTAAAAACAAGGGTATAAGAGATTTGGTACAACACTTTCAAACATAGCTGTGAGCTGATTTGGCGTATTCTGAGTACTAATGTGATCTCATTAAAGTTGAGAAAATGTAAGTGTTAATTTGTTCCAGAAGATAATGCTATTGAATTCATATGTTGTGAGGTTCTCAGACAATCAACCACGAATTATTTATGAGAAGAATGGGCTGTTCACACATTTCACAAACACCATTAATAACATAGCAGATTTAACTACTCAATTCCTTAGGATAAATTTCGTGTTGGAGTTAAATCATGTAGTCATACAAGTGATAGTGTAACATTTATGTAGTAATAAATGATACACCTTATTATACAGTATTTCAGGTACTATTTGCATAGAAAATATGAAACATACTGATGTTGATGTCATCTTTGATTGTCATCTTTGTATGATTGCAGGGTTCAGATATAAAGGCTTTATTTTTGAAGAAGGGACAGAGAATGAAGTAAATATGAAGTAGTTGGTCTCTAATTGCTACTATTTAATAACAGACTAGCATGTACCCTCTTTAAGAATGGATCCGATATTCTTTTTGAAATGTAAATTATGATGTTCAAGTGCAGCATTCAGCTGGGAATTAGTGTCCGCTTATTAATCAGTAAGACGTTATTTATTTATTTTGTTTATTGGGGGAACATATATACTTATTGTATATCCAGAGAGACCACTAAAGGGGCAGACATTTCACAAGTTTGACCTTGAATGTTGGAACAACGTATTATTGCCTTAGAATTCCAAAGGCATACAATGTAGTACCAAAATATTGTATGTATTGAGCTGGATAACTGGCTTTTTTTTTTGCCTGGTAGCATAAGTTCAGTCTAATAAATGAACAAACATTTTATTCATACAAAATATTATTTTATATGGCTGTTCTTACAATCTAGGATCATAATAAAATCAGTTGGTGGCAGCCATTTTGTGTTAATTTTGTTGAACTGCACTACGTTTTTCAACACTAATCATCTCATGTCCTTTCACGTGGATTAAAAAAAATAAACTTTATGAAACAAAATATTGTATTTCAAGCTGAATGTATTTCCTAGAGGGCTTTTGCCTCAAGGCAGATTATTTTAACTGGGATGTGTGAGCAAGCAAGCAGTGTTTCTTTATGAGATTTAGGTGCCAAATTGCTCTCTCCTCATCTGGCATGAGGCACAATTATTGGTGGTTGAGCAAAACTAAAACAGTTTCTTCATTTAAAGTGAGCTTCGCCACTGTGAGATGTCTTAACCAGGAGCTAGCTAACAAAACTAAGCCATTTCTATTCAATTCTTTCAGAAAAAAAATGTTGAATTGAGGTTTGGAAACAGATCTTCACTTTTTGTGTTTTGATATCTAATTAAAGAACCTCTGGAGAGATTGTTAATGTGTAATATTTAAGTACAACTAAATAGTGTCAAAATAACATTTTTAAACATTTAGTTGTTGTATTACTTGTTTGAGACTGTGAGTTTGTCAATCCAATAAAATAATTGTATTAGCATCTGACCTAAGTAAAGACTCCAGGCAGAATTATATCTGTGTACATACTTAGCATAAGAAAAACCTTAATGTTCACAGACCCCAAAAGAAAGGAGATCAAGAGCAAGAGAGACACCTGAAATGCTGAGTTCTGGCTGAAAACAGAAATCTTCTTTGATTGGCATAATCTGATTCTCAATAGAATGCTTGGAGATTGCCATATCTGATTCCAATAGTACTTCAAAATATATTTATATCTATCGATCTTTGAATTCTCACATTTTGGGGAATTGTATTAAACAAATGGCACGCTTATGGTCTACATATCATGTTTATATTTCTCCTCTTTTCAAGCCTAACATCTGCTGTCTTTTCTCTGTACAATCATGGGATCCTATAGCGCAGTATGAGACCATTAGGTCCTCTGTCAGATCTTTGAAAGAGCTGCACAAATGAATTCCATGCCTTTGTTATTTCCTCAGAGTCCTCAAAGTACTCTTCAATGACACGTCAAATTGCCTTTCGAAAGTTTCCACTCCTCTTCCACCGGTGTCTTCCAAATCTTATTAAGTCACTGTGTGGAGACATATTTCCTCATTTCCTTTCTTTTTCTTTTGCCAATTTCTTTAAATCTTGGAGTCTTCTTGCCAGAAGAAACAGAGACCTGGATGCTTTGGCAAAATTCTTATGGTGTGATTTTGTACCAGTCAATTCTCAGACTGCATGTAGGCTCATCACTTGGTCAGCTTCTGGACATGGATATTGAGACTATGGGCACAAAATCACCTGATGTGGAAGAAGTGGTGACAGAATATTTGAAAAGAGGCCAGAATCTGAACATGGACTTATGAGAGACCTGGAAGAATCAGACTATCTGCAATACTGCTCCCTCAAATAGTAAGCAGTCTGTGAGCCCTGCACCCCAATCCCAAATGTTTGCTGCCTGTGACTTCCTCAACAGCCAGCAGGCTAGAACCAATCATAATCTTTGCAGTGTAACCCTTATGGGCATGGCAGAAGCTAGTTCTCAGGTAGCTCCATGGGGACAAGTTCCTATATGCTTTTCTCCAGGGTTACTCCAGCAAGGTGGGAAAACCTCTTCACCAGGGACAGAAGGAGGAGAGCTCATTATCCAACCAACAAGCATGGATGGAGATCCTTGAGGATGTCAAAAGCTGTGCAGTCATCCAGAGAACCTGACCGCAGTACAAGTCGTTTAACTACCTCTCTGCTTTGCATGGGTGAATGCCCAATCTCAGTTCCCTTCAGTCGGAGGAGGCGGATTAAATGTGATGATGCAGATGCTGAAGATCTTATTGTCCTAGATTCGTGGTGGTCTACACCACAAAAAAAGGCCCTTCAGCACCAGTCAAAAACAACCACCTAACTATTCTAGTTCCATGACGGAGAATCTCCCACATCTACAGCAATGGTGGAGGCTGCAGCATCTCATTGGAAAGGAATGACTGAAGATTGTCATGGATGACAGCCTAGTTCTGTCAACTGTCACAATGATCCTCCAGAGTGACCACATGCCAAATGCATATTTGGCTGCTGGCACTGACCAAATAAAGCAATTTGTATTGTATTGGTTGAAGTTTGGTAATAAATTTTATTATCTGGTGTTTCTCTGGTAGGAAAGGACCTGGGATCTGGCCAGGTGACAGAATCTAATCACCACCATCCTGACTCTAATGATGGAAGAGGTTTTTGAGCAGACAGGATATCAGAATATTCATTCTACTGTGGTTGCTGAGCCACTGTTCAGTCACTGGAGGATGAAGATCTGGAGATCACCTCTTTTGTCATCGTGGTAAACACCTCTGTCCCTCTCAGGAGGAAAGGATTTCACTCACTCGAATTCCAACTGGTCTGTGACCACAGCCATTGGGTCCTGCATGATTAGCCTGGGAGAAGTCACAATCTGGCATTCTCTGGCACTTTCAGATGCTACAGGTTATCACTCATACTGCACACCTGGAGGGATGACTAACTGCCCTCAGGATGTTCATTAAAAAAAAGGTGCCAACACCAGGCAAGTGCCCAGGAATGGGGGCAGAGGAATACTGTAGCATGAACCAGGATATTGAGCCAAATCAGAGCAACCACCAAGTAGACACACGGCCTCCTGAAAATGAGAATCAGATAGCTTGCATGTAGCATTTTAATACAGACTCTTGGACAATGGTTGATTGTTGCACTCTACATGACCTGGTGCTGCAGAAAGGAGTCTTCTTGCCAGAAGAAACAGGTCTGGATTTTTTGGCAAAATTCATATGGTGTGATTTTGTACCAGTCAACCTGCCCAGGCTGAACAACGCATCCTCACATGATGAGGAAAATGAGGCGCCACAGAATCCTGTCAGACATGAAGGGCCTCTTAGAGAGCACAAAAATATAGGCATGAGAGAGGTTTTGAAGGTACTTGTCCTCACATGCGTTTAGGCTGACTCAATACCACCAGCCTTCCAGCTGAATAAAACAAAATGCACCTTCAAGCACAGGAAAGACACTAGTTTCTGCTGCAAGTTCAGACACTCAGATTCAAATGTACCCATTGCTTCTGTATTGAGCAAAAGGTGAGTGTAAGTGCCGTGGTTTCCTCAGAAAACAACCCCAAACTGCCACATGTCACTCTGTTGGCAGGTCACAAACTCTGGATGGAAATGACCATAGACCAAATCAAACATTTTTGACATTCATTAGAGCTCGCAAGGAGAGAATCACTCACTTTGAGGCCCATTTTGGTGTTGCTGCTCTTGTCCCATCATGCCTATGAAGCTAGTGTCCAAAGTTTCCACAGAGTTGTCTCACAAATATTAAAATCACAATGTGCAAGCGGTCTGTTTTTATGACGTTGATTAAGGGATACATAATTCCCCTCTCTTCTTCAAAAACATATCACGAACTTATTTTTTACACCCACCTGATAGACCTCACCTTAATGAAATACAGTACTTCGAACTGTTCCACACTCCCTCGGTACCTCACAGGACAGTCAGCTGATGTTTTGCATTCAAGCATTGTATATTATAGGGGCAGTGGGGCATGCTGAGGTCAGTTCTCCCCTCCACTCTGCAACCCCAGAAGCAAAGCTGATGGGTGGCCAACAGGCCTGAAAGAAGCCAGCTTCCAGAGTTATCTTATGCTGCTAATTCATTTGGTTGAGAATAGGAGTTACATCCCTGGGTGGGAGAAAGTGCAAACAATCTGATTACCAAACCACTTCAGCAAATCTCAACTCATGACAGCTCAGTCATGGGTGCAGCGGGACTGCTGGAAGGAGCTTGAAGCAGGAGGATGGCTACACCAGAAAGGGAAATACTATAGTTTTGATGCTGAGAGGGATCTAAGTCCCCAGGGAGGAGAGCCTGGTTTTGGAGGGTAGGTGATACTTTGGCTGGTGTCACAGATTCACACAGGACACACCCTGAATGAGATTCCCATCCTTTCTTCCTGCCTTTACGTCACCTAAGTTACAAAATATAGCATTTCCACTCCCACTTGCCAGACTATGCCAGCCAAACCTTGGCATGGGCAGTGTAGGAAACTGAGCAATTGGCTTGTTAATAAGCATAATAGACTGGTTTTTGTACTCGTTCACTTCGTGTATAATTGGATTCAATTCCAAAGGTGGTGGGTTAGCCCTCTGAACTATTTTATGTCATGTTGAAAACACACCCAACAAGGGGTGGGTGGGAGAATTAATATGCAGCCCAAATCTCTGGAATGGGACTTGAACTCAGAGAAATGGATCACTAACAGAAGCAGAAATGATGATGATGAAATAATAATTTTAGAATTGCTGACTTGGTAGAGGGATCTGGAAGGGAGCAGAAATTCTAATATTGTGTGAAGGTCCACCATTCTTGCATTAGAAGACAATTGACTCAATTTAGGAGATCAGTCACAAATAATTCTCTTAACCCCAACCACAAAACAAAATAGCATCATCGCCTTATGTGCAAAGACAGTGCCATTAACTGAGCTATGGCTCGATAATTGGATTTTTTTACAATTTGTCGTAGTGAAGTTCACAAAAAATGTTCCTTCAAGATTATGGGTTTTTTTTCTGTAGCTCATTGCCTACTTGAATGAAGGCATATCGTGAAATGCTTTATGTGCAGAAAATATGTGTTCTGGAAACCTCGGAAAAGTGGTTGAAATTTTAGCCTTTTCCAAAGAACAAAGAAACCCAATGTGTAGCTTGCATTTAGTGAATCAAAGTATAATTACAACTGACAAAAGTGCTTTTCATTTCTAATGCAGTAGTTTACAAATGATAGTAATTTTACTCCAACAAATAACAGTAAGTATTGCCTAAGGTTTCTCTAATACTTGTTTCACATTGTACCTGCAATGTTTCCATTGAAAGTTACATAATAACTAAACAGGATCAGAGTTCCTGTGAAAGTTAAAAGGCAATGACTAACAGTTTGATTTCACTGAAAATGTGATCCAAAATGAAAGTTTTCTCTGGTCTGTTTCCCAAATTTTTGCTCTTAGACACTTGACCTCACTGGTATTTGGAATCAATGAACCACATCAGTTCCATGAGAGTGCCAAGTATTGCATGAAAAATGACAGCAGGACATTATTCTATTCTGGCCAGATGCAGCCAAAAGTGGAAAGAAAATGCATGAACGAAAATGATTTAGGACGGAGGGAATAACTGTGTGAACTGGATCTCAATCTCAAAATAAGAGGCAACTTCAGAACATACCCATAAAAAAGCAACCCAAGGACAGCTTTGAGCTTAGCCTGACTTTAGTGTTGAATGCCAATTTCATTTGATGATGATTGACTCCCAACCTTGTATGTCAGTGTTACAAGTGAAGAATTAACAAGACATATTTATATTTTGAATACTGTTATTTCAAAATATGTTCTTGTAGGAAATAATGCTGCTTGGAACAGAAAGGGTTAAACAGCTGTGTACTGTGAGTTGTGCTATTGAACGCCTCTGGGGAGCTCTGCATGTTTAGCTGGTGTTACTATAACTGACAAAGTTCTACAGACCGGGTCTGGTAGTACATTCCAATGTAATACAGGAGATGGCCAAGCAGGGGGTCCAGGAAAAGGCTAGACAGGGTCACTTCCCTGTTGCAAACAGGAACATTTGACGATACCAAACAAATTTAACTGCTATAATTTCTTCGTTCATAATTTTCCCATAAATGTCAGGTAAATGTTGCATGACGAAACAATTTGAGCCAATTTTAAAGTTATTAGAGAAATCAGTTATTAAGATAACGCTATCAAGATTCAACCCCCCTCCTCAGACAAATTAAAGCCCTAAATATTGCAAGGTTACAAAAAGGAAGGTAGTTACTTTAGTTAACTACAGCTCATATGCAGAAATAATTACTCCACTGATGATAGGAAAATGTGGATTTAAAGTACAAATTCTATTGAAGTACATTTAGGTTTTATGCAGTGCTGCTCGGGATTCAGCCAAATCTTATGGTCTAATGAGGGGAGTGGCATCAATGAGATTTCATTTAATTCTATGGCATGTACAGAGGGCAATCTTGGAGTAGTTAGTTTTATCAGTATTGCTGTGCCTAAGCTTGAAAGCGTCAATGATTATTAAACTGAGAGTTGATTAATAGTACTCAAGTTAACACACAGAGTGGCTCCTTCTTGTATCTGAAACAAAAATCCTTGTAATCTTTTACACAAATGTTCAATTTTGGGTGGTCTTTTCTAACTGTGTGAGTTATGAAGATCATTGTTCCTTCCAACCCATATACGGGGCCCAATCTCCAAATTGGTTTCAGTCCTTTATCTACATTGCATCTGCTCAATATACCAGACTGCTAGTTTTTTTTTTTCTCTTTCCCATTAGGGTTCTGCTCTCTTCCTATTTTGATATACCAGTAAAAAGAAAATGGATAACTACCACCACTTATATTTTATTTATGATTTGTCAATTAACAATTCCATTCATTTACAGCTAAAATATTGCTCCAGATTTTACAAAATGATGAAGCTGATTTGTCTGTGAAGTGGGCTGCATCAAATGTGGGTGGCACAGTGGTTAACACTGCTGCCTCACAGGGCCAGAGACTGGGGTTCAATTCCCGCCTCAGGCAACTGTCTGTGTGGACTTTGCACATTCTCCCTGTGTCTGCATGGGTTTCCTCCCACAGTCCAAAAAATGTGCAGGTTAGGTGAATTGGCCATGCTAAATTGCCCATAGTGTTAGGTGTAGGGGAATGGATCTGGGTGGGTTGCTCTGCGGAGGGTCGGTGTAGACTTGTTGGGCCGAAGGGCCTGTTTCCACACTGTAAGTAATCTAATCAACTATTGTTATAAACTTCAATATAATTGTGCATAGCAATTCCACGTGGATGTTTTCTCCAAATTAGAGTTCATCAAGTTTTGCGTCTTGAAAGGGAGTGGACCATCAGCCAATGGGGTTATGTTTTCTGGAAGAACTGATGATCATCTTGTCCTTGAACAAAACTGTACACCAAAAAAAGCACTTTTGGGGAAAGCCATTAAGGTGTTCCTTTTAGCGTCACTGGGTAGGCCTCCCAGCTCCATGAAAAAGTATGCATGATTCACCTATTCTCCTTGTAAGTTTTAATCATGGTTTGACAATAGGCATAAATGTCTGATTTGCACATTTAAGCAAGCTTTCCTTCTGTTTCAGGTGGGAGTGCTGAATAAACTGCCTTATAGACCTGTCTGATTCTGCCAGACTAAATGATTACAGAAGATTTCATGATTATGTTACAAATGAATATCATCAGATTTCAACAAATGGTGACCTGTTTTTGCAGAAGAAACAGTAACCAGTAGTTGAAAGTCTTACCCCCTTGTCTGTTATCACAAACCGGTCGTCCCTGCTCACCTACAGCTGCTTTGTAATTAACTTGCAGTAATGTAAAACACTCATCTTTTTCATGAACAACGGGAAGAAAAATGACATCGATTAATGAATATTTGAAATGAATTGCAAATATAAGCTATTGCTTACTCCTTATTTTTGGAGGAAATGAGTGCCACTGATCAATGACGATCTCTGAAATGCATTCTTGAAACTTCAACATTCTAGTTATAATTAAAATCTATGAAAAGTATGGTTTCTGTCTAAATTCACCCATTTAATCACATTAAATTAAATTTCAAAATATTATAAACATAAGGAAGAAAATGCAATAGAGGTGTCTTATTTGTTGTAATCTACATTTTCAGATTCACTAATTTAAAGTCATTTTGTGCATCCATATAAAAAAGTAAAATAATACAAGGAACCAAATTAAATTTCTAAGCAAGCTTTGATCTTGTTTCAGACAGTAAAGCTTATCTTAATTATATTTTATACTATACAAGCAGTTTACAATTCATAATGTTACATAGCCAGACAGTAGTAGTTGTGCATGTACTACAGCGGAAACGTCCTCTTATTATTTCCACTTGATGGGAAGAAATCTACCGGCACATCATTTAAGATAAAGATCAGTCTCCTAATTTGAATTCCAGACCTCTAGGCTCTACTCTACTGACATCTCTTCAGCATATGTGACATTTACCAGTGATACCATTATATCATTTCAAACTCAAGAGACCTGAAGGGAAGATGCAAAGACATATTAGAATACTGATTACATCAAAGAAAAAAACTTTCAGGTTTTGAAAATATCCTAGAACACACACACAAAAAATTTACCCTTTGGATAATCTCCTCTCTGCAAATTAATTCTGCTTCAAATTAAGCCCTATTTTGTTTAACCTTTGAAAGTGATCAAATGCTATAAAAACAACTTATCACCTGCATGTCAGTAATAGCAAATTGAACTATTTATGGGGCATCAAGATAGGTCAATAGGCACAATTTTTACCTTCACCCTCTTTGAAAAGCTCGAGAAGAAAGAGGGCAACTGTCAATCTAACAGTGTGGCAATCATTACAGGTTTGCAGTGAAGCAGAAAAATGCTGTAATGAACAGGTCCTGCAGCTTTCTATCAGTCCATTCATCCTACACTTTCAGTGCTTGAGCCTTCTGGCCTTGCTGAGCCACAAATCCCAATCCAGCTGTTTAACCCTATTACTGGTACATGATGGGGACTCCTGTCACTAGAATGGTTGCAACAGTCGGATGCGCAGAATCTATCTTTCAGACAGGTAAACCTGCAGATAATTTATTTTTATGTGTTACTGAGCCTGTTGACAGGAGTCAGGTGGCATCTATAACACAAAATGTGTTTATGAAGTGCTTACATGTACCCGAACAAACTCTGCACCCATCTCTATCAGAGACGGCTAGGAATAGAAATATGCTATTTAATTTAAGCTTCTGCTCATCTGTCCAGATAAAAGAGTGTGAATATTACTTCAGATTTAGTAGAAGTCCAATATGGCCACACATATCACTGAAGCTATTAGTGACACCTGGAATCATTCACATTAACTTAAAATCTTGCACCATAAATTTCTGGCATGAAATTTTGCCATTAAAGATTATTCCGAATTCTCATAATGAATGGCTCAATGTTTTTGATAATGAAAATATACACTCTATAGAAGGACTTGCATAATATCTGACTAATGAATAAAAAAGGCATGACATTTTCAAGATTTTTTTCAGGAGTTCCCTGCAAAAGTCAAAACTGTACTTATTCTGTGCACCCATAATGTACGGGAAAAATTTCAGCATTTCATTTAGTCTTCTGACTTATTACAACTTAGAATATTTGTCATCATTTAAATCTATTGGGAATGACTGGGATATTTGCAAAGGATTTCTCTTTTTGTTATTAATCTATTTGTGCCACTTCTCATTTGTACCTACATTTTATCCCTGACTCATGCACCAACAGATTGGTTTAAATTTGGTCTAAGTAAATACCAAGAAGAATTTTCACACTGAAGATAATGACTTATGCACACCACTAATTCTCTTTACAGTAAAAAGAAAGTGTTTTCCCCCATATATATTTGTTGTAGCCATAGCAGCAGGTACAATCTGTTCAAAGCACATTTTGCTGTCCTTCACCAAGCAGGACTGTTAGAGGAGACATTTTGCCTCTAACTCCTAATTCTCTCACCAGTTAACAAGAAGCAGCTCTTGATATTAAACCCTGCAATATGAAAGTCGAGGATCAAATATTTTTCATAGTTTTATGTGGATGGTTTTATGAAAATTGCTCAAGTCTAAAAAGTCATAGCCTCAATGTAGCCAAGGTTAAGGATAATTTATCCATGATATTTCTAATTTTATTCAGAGCTCTTTTATTACTTTGCAGGCCTTTATGACTTTAAAGAAAATGTCAGCAGAGGTAAATGACATGGTACTGAATAATCTACTTACGAGGCTTGAAGGTATTCAAAAATATCTTGCATTACTGCAGCTATCTTCTACCAAAGCTCTATCTTGCTCCAAAACAACATTTTTTTTCACAGAGTTTGGTTTATGTTGTTTCCACTCTCATTTTTTTCTCCCTTCACCACTTATTCTCTCTAAATGCTAATTTTTTTTGGGTTGTGGAGCAGTGTATTAATCTATTACAACTAATTAAAGTGTTGTAGCTGATACAATTTTACCTCTGAAAATTTTTTGCTTCTTGTATACAATTATTGTAGCAGGGGTAAATAAATCAATATTCCCAATCCAACTGTAAAAAACAATCAAGGAATGCACTGCTTCTCAGGGAAAACACCAAATAATATTTATTAACTCAGCTGCAACTCACTGAAGAGACTAATACCACTGAAGCATTCTCTGCAAGAGTAATAATAAACAAACGATGGAAGTGGCACATGCCAATAATTTCACCACTTTACATCCCACAGTAATTGTAGCATTTAATGAGGAACAAAAAATATGCACTCTGTCAAATAATAAAGAACAAGTAGCATTCTGGCTAAATTAGCTTCTACACATCTATTATTTTGATGCTTGAAAAAAAGTGTTGTTGGAAAATGTACACCATACAATAGAAAGCTAACGCTTTGGTCTCTGCACAAATATAGATTTTTTTTGAGGAAGGAAGTGGTTCTGAATTCAGTATACATTGGGATATGTTATATTAAAAAAAAGGTTTTTGCACTGTAACATGTTTGGTAATTTAGGATGCAACTTTTCAAAATGAGATGACCAAGTTTAAATTTGCACTTCTTCAATAAAGAAGCTATTTTCAACTCTTGTAATGATGAAGGTATAATTTAAGTACACAAAATAAAGAGAACAAAATGATAAATCATAATAATTAGTCAATGATTAATCTGAATTCATATTTCATCAGATTAACCTCACCACAGAATATGGCAGCATGAAGCCACACCAGGTGTTAAAATAATCTGCACCTGACGATTCATTATTGCTATTTGATTCTATAAAACATTGGATTGGCTTATGCACACATTTGTTTATGTATGTCAGATATTGCTCCACTTTCTGTCATCACGCTTCAGAACTGGAGTAACTGTGAGTTATAAAAGTATAATGTTCAAGAACAAATGGATTGACAAATGCACAGTCTCAGTGAGCATGTCACTGCAACAGTTTTTGTAAAACACATCAGTCGTAAGGCTTTTATTCAACTTGTCATCATCTAATTGCACATATTCAAAATAAGTTGTATTCAGATAATTTGTTTGAAATTGGCTTCATTTCATTTGACCAGTCAGGTTTTTTCAGATAGTTGATGATTCATATCTTAAAACATATTGTAATATAGAAGTTACAAAGAGGTGCGAACCTTCATCGAAGTGTTATATATAACAGCTCACATACAACGTTATTCAAAATAAATTGGCTATCATGTTTACAAGAGTACATAGAATATTTTGAAAGACTGAGTGTAAAATCTGAAGCATACGGAGTGAAGGATCATACTACTAATAGACATGTGAAAAGAACCTGAAGACAGAAACAGAATGGACTTGAAGCATTCTTTTAAATCTGCTACTGGGTAACATCATTTATTCAGCATAGGCCTTCCAACTCAGGTGTCCTGAGCCGGAGGTTTCGATACGGGATTCCAGGGGATCTGCAAGGACACCAGATTCTTTTCATCCTGACGCTATCTTGTTGATGTTTAGTTAGAGGTCAACAGGTGTCTTAATATTGACAATGTCCCAATATCTATAAGCAGATTGCTAGTTAGAATAATTTGAAGGTATTATCTTAAGTATTTTACCAGGACAAAATTTCAACATGCAAATCAATTCTGTTATATTCTATTGAATTCTCATTGCACATCATTTTCTAGACTATGGACTGAATGTTGGGAAGGAAAGTCTAACAGCAGAAGGGAGATCTGTATGTTCCTACTGCAATGGGTTTTCAAAAAAGGGAATGGTATTGGTTGGATGCCCAATGGCAGGAGGTGGTTGGCCAATTAAAGGAATTAATGAGTCTATTGATGGCCATTTTACAACCCTGCTAGGATATTAGGATCTTTGGAATGGGTCCTTGCTATTAGACAAATGCATCAACTAAAACAAAAGACTTTGCACGTCTTTTCCTCAGGGGAACACGGTCTTCCTTCCCGAAAGCTTTAGAATCTGTTGAAGCCACTTCATCCCTTCAATCACTGTGGCTACCTGCCTTGCTCCAATATATAACAAAACCTTTATAAATAACTATAGTGATGTCTCAACATCAGAAGTGCTATCCTTCAGTTCTTATGTTTATCATATTATGTATTTATTTACTTATTACAGCTACAATAGTGGCAATATCTGACTGAGCCAATAACTCAGAGGAACAGATTGCCACCTCTTAATCGGCCAATTCCAGTAAAATCAGCCTGTGGTCTAGCTGGCTGACATATGTACTCAGTAATCCCAACATCCGGATCCATGGTGTGCCAGTAACACTCTGGCCCATATGCCTACAATGTACACTGGCACAACAGCAAGGAAATAGAATAAACTGGTAATCACTGTTAGTAAGTCGAAATGCTGTCAAGGTAGTTCAAAACCTTTTTGCTTTAATGAGAAGCTACCAGTAAAAAAGTCAACTTACTGAAGGTTTTAGAGAGGGACTTTCCAGACTATTGTTTATAATATTCTTCGTCTTAGTAAGCAGCTAAAGAATATTTCTAAAAGAAGAGTTGTCTCAGATTTGAGGTGTTAACTCTGTTTCAGTCTGCACAGATGCTGTCAGACCTGCTGAGCTTCTCCAGCATTCTTTGTTCTTATTTCTGATTTCCAGTATTTCCAGTGATTTTTCTTTTATTTAAATATTTGCTGAGTCTGCTGAGGTAAGCAAAACATTTAAGAACATCTTAGTGTGACTTTATCTTTTCATGAGGCTGCAAGAGAGGCCAAGATCATATCAAATTCTATCACTTCCTGTAATAATGCATATTGTGTCCCTTCAATATTTCACATAGTCAGACTTAACTTTTTGTAACACTTTGCCTTCCAATTCACTTTAGATTAGATTACTTCCAGTGTGGAAATAGGCCCTTCGGCCCAAGACATCCACACCGACCCGCCAATGCGAAACCCACCCAGACCTATTCCCCTACATTTACCCCTTCGTCTAACACTACGGGCTATTTAGCATTGCCAATTCACCTAACTGCACATTTTTGGACTGTGGGAGGAAACCGGAGCACCCGGGGGAAACCCACGCAGACACAGGGAGAATGTGCAACCTCCACACAGTCAATCGCCTGAGGCAGTAATTGAACCCGGGTCTTTGGCACTATGAGGCAGCAGTGCTAACCACTGTGCCACCGTGCCACCCACTTGTTGTTAAAATCTGGCTTTTCATTTCTGGGAGATCATTTGTCATTTGGGCAGACTCTGGAGAGTATGTATTGTGCTGTACTCAGCACTACAGTTACCTGGGACAAGCTGGATGCACCAGAGGGTCTTTTTCCTGACTGTCATTACTCCTCATTACCATAAGGCATCACTGTTTAAATAGTAGTCTGCCAATTCTTAATACGTGTCCAATAAAGAAACATATCACTTTACCAGTGTGATTATCCCCATCTCTTACAGGTCAACCTAAACACCTGCTATATTAATACTCATTACACATTTTCTTGTAGCCACCACTAATGGGAGACTTGTGTACAATTGGTCTTTGAAGTGCTATGATAAATGTCAAGCTCAAAATTAAGGCAATGACTCTTCATACCTGAGTACATTCACATGGTAACTATCATTCTCCAAAACAATCAAACTAACACTTCAGTTAATCTTGCTTATACTTATTTATTTTTGAATAAGCAATTCTAAGCTTGATCAGAGTGCTTCAGGTCTTAATAATACCGATACTTTTAAGTTCTGAAAGAAACCTGGATTCTTTGTTCTCTTTAACGAGAAACCAAAATGTTAGCAATAAAAGAAAGAATTCATAGTTAAATGCCATCTTTCGCAACCTCAGGCCATTCTGAAGCTCTTCACAGTGAATTGAGTACTTTTGAAGTGTAGTTATAGTTTGAAATAATGGGGAAGCCAATTGCACACCATAGTTTAAGCAATTAGATAATGACTGGATAATCTGTTCCTTCATGAAGTTAGTTGAGTGACAAACATTGACCAAAAATTCAAGAGCATTTCCTTGCTTTGCTATGAGAGCTTTGGTAGCTGCCTAGACTTCTGTTTATAGCTCATTCTAAAATATAGCAATTCTGACAGTGTAGCGTACCTTTATACTGCGCTATCAGCATCAATTGTTGCTTCTGCTTTTCCAGTGCCACACTTTGTGACTCTGAACTCCAGCATCTGCAGTTCTCACATTCTCCTAGCAATTATACAGCCTCTGTCCTGAAGAGGTTAGCCCCTCAGCTCCTTCTCCACCTCTGTGGAAGAAGCCATAGATCTTTCAGAGGATGCACAGCAAGGCCTTGGTGGGTTCTATTCCTAGATTAGATTTGAGAGCACAATCTGATGAGAACTTCACTGATACATCACCACAACTGATGAGGACAGAAATGCCCAAGTTGCAGGCAGTCAGTGGATTGCTGGAAATGAAGTAATTGCTCAGCATAGGCAGGCCCTATGGTGTCAGCCAATAGCTGTATCAAAATAGATGAGCACCTTTGTTTGGAATTGAACCTTTAATTCTCAGTGTGGCATAATGAGATTGTTACAAATCACAGTGATGAAGCTGATCTCATCAGAAAGAGAGAAGATAGCAGTCCAGGGTGAGTATGTGAATTGAGAGGTATTAGACACTAACCCTAACCCATCCTTTCCCACTTCACATACCATGCCAACTCATTGATTATCCACAAGCATCAATTTGCACAGGGAAAAAAAAGTTGCTATTGCAGGCTATACTCTATTGAGAAAAGCGCTCTCAAAAAATGTTTTTGACACTTCCCGACACTTCTTGACAGCTATTGACATTTGTTAACGCTCTTGACATTTGCTGCAATCTTTCCCATACTTCATTGTCCAAAGGACACCCAACAACCACCCCAAAGAATTCTCTACTACAAACCCCAAGGATTGCTGGGACTATATCTGCAGAGATAACCCAGCTCTCTAAATGAGTACCCTTGTTATACCAAGGAAATACACTGAGAACAGAAATGTTCTTACCTGCTTAATCCCAACATTCCTGGTTCCAGGGCCTCCAAACTTTGATTTCAGTGAAGGCCATTTGGTGTCTCCAGGAACCATGAGTGTGAGAAATAGTCTTTTTTCTAAAGTTGGATCAAGAAGTGGCAGAAGAATTATCTGTCAAATAACATTTTCTCTTTAGTTCAGGAATTTGGCAAAGGTGTTAGAGGAGCCAAAAATAGCTTTAGAAGGAATTGGGATTTATAGAATTTTATTGAAGATAAAATAATTGACACGAACGAAGAAAGTAAATTTTTTCGAAGAAGCTTTAAAGCTAGCATAGATCTGGGAAATCTAATCTGAGGAGATAGTAATGATACAACTTTGCCGTAGATGAGGAAAACCTAACAGCAGGGAAGAGGTGACTTTTCATTGGGATTAAGAAAGATGTAAGGTATTGTGCGGTACAATTTGCCAACCTGCTCCTCAATGCTTTTCTACTTTTACTCAATCTCCCTAAGAGTGACCTACCAGGGACTATGGTGGAACACTGCATGTCAGCAAATAGCCTAATGAAGGGCTTTTGCCCGAAACATCGATTTCCCTGCTCCTCGGATGCTGCCCGACCTGCTGTGCTTTTCCAGCACCATGCTAATCTAGACACAAGCAGCCTACAATGCCTATTAAATGCCACGCCACAGAAGTGCCAGGGAATTACTAAATCCCTGTTGAGAAAAAAAAGCACCCGGAAATGCAGAAAGAAGTAATTGACCTTCTGTGCTCCACTTGGTAATTATCTGCTACCTGCTCCCTGCTACCTCATACCCACTCTAACTCTACTAGACATCTTCTACCAAGGCTAATGGTCTATCACTCTCACTATTTTATGCATTATCTTCACTTAATTTCTGTCATCTAGCTCATCCTCCCAAACTATTTAAGTCTGCCTACTCTCTGCAGTTCCTACTCACCACCTCAACCCTTTACAAGCTCCTGTACTGGTAGTAACAGCTCTTCCACTCAATTCCTCCTTTTGTCTCATTCAATGAGGAAATGCCGTATAAAAGAATCCAGAGGGCAAAGTTAGGTGGTGGAGTGGCCAATATTTGTGTCCTGATGCCCTACAGGGAGGAGATCTTTGAACTTGCTTACAAGAATTGAGACTATTCCAGTGGGGAAACTAAGATCTCCATCTACAGGCAACCAAGTCAAATTCATTATGCTGAGCTGTGCTGTTCTCCTGTTGCCATCACAATGAATGTATTCTTAACAGGCTCAAATTTCTACACCTACTAGGCAACTGATAGCCTCTCTTCTCTTATGCATCCATCAACAGCAATCATACAATGACAAAAAGTGTGGCATGGGAAAAGCATAGCAAGTCAGGCAGCATTTGAAAAGTAGAAGAGTCAACGATTCGGGCATAAGCTCTTCATCAGGAAGGTTGGGGGGGGGGGAGCGGTGCAAGGGGGAAGAGATATAAATAGGAGGGGGTGTGGGTCTAGGGGAAGGTGGCTTGGAAGGCGATAGGTAGATGAAGGTTTGGGGTTGATGGTGGAGCAAAAGGTGGAGCGAATAGATCGGAAGGAAGATGGACAGCTAAGACAGTGGTGCCGAGTTGGAAGGTTGGATTTGGGATAAGGTGTGGGGGAGAGGCACTGAGGAAACTGGTGAAATCTACATTGATCCTGTGTGTTGGAGGATCCCAAGGTGGAAGTTGAGGCATTCTTCCTTAAGGCGTCGGGTGGCTTGGATTGGTGGTGGAGGAGGACTAAAACTTGGATGACCTTGGTGGAGTGGGAGGGGAAGTTGGGCCTTGGGCCACTTCAACTACTCCTGTCAATCCACCAAGGACATGCAAGCCCTGAGCCTCCTTCACTGTCAAATCCTAGCCACCCGATGCCTGGAGGAAGAATGCCTTATCTTGGGATCCTCCAATCACATGGGGTCAATGTTGATTTCACCAGTTTCCTCACTGACCCTCCCACCACCTTATCCCAGATCCAACCCTACAACTCAGCACTACCCTCTTGAACTGTCCTACCTGTCCATCTTCCTTCTCACCTATCTGCTCCACCCTCCTCTCTGACCTATCACCATCAACTCCCACCTTCATCCACTTATTGCCTTCCAAGCCAGCTAGCCCCACCTCTCTGCCCCCTTGGGTCTCCCCACATTCCTGATGAAGGGCGTATGCCCGAAACATTGACTCTCCTGCTCCTCGGATGCTGCCTGACCTGCTTTTCCAGTGCCACACTTTGTGACTCTGAACTCCAGCATCTGCAGTTCTCACATTCTCCTAGCAATTATACAGCCTCTGTCCTGAAGAAGTTAGCCCCTCAGCTCCTCCTCCACCTGTGAGGAAGAAGCCATAGATCTTTCAGAGGATGCACAGTGAGTCTGATGAGAACATCACTGATACATCACTACAACTGATGAGGATAGAAACGCAGGTACTCAGTGGAATGCTGGAAATGAAGTAACTGCTCAGCGTAGACAGGCCCTATGGTGTCAGCCAATAACTGTATCAAAATAGATGAGCACTCATAAGAATAGTAGGAAGGTTTGTATGAGACACTCAATAAACTCTATCAAAGGTTGGAAGATTCTACTAACGTTACTTGGACTTTACTGGCTTTGGCATGTACCATGTCTGACTGTCTCCATGGACAGGCTAACAACCACCATGGAACGCCAGGTCCAGTAGAATTCTCAGTGGCTGTTGAAACGGCACATGGATCTGAACTCCATCTCTTTAACCATCAGTGCTCAGTATCAAGGTCAAGATGAGAGAGAGACAATGGACCATGACCTCATTCCTTGTGGCCCTTCCTCTAAAGCAGACATTATGGTGCCAGCAGGCACTCAGACAGAGCTGAAACTTGACTGGAGTAGGGAAATATGATATAGAATTATGAAAACTATCTGACCAGTATCACTGTACTAATGAAGAGTTGGGACTAGCTTAGAATAAGTGAAATCTACACCCAAACTTCAAGAACAAGGTAGAACAACTTAAATAATCCGTGGAAATGTTCTAGCTTCAGACTGCTGATGAGGTGTCACTAAATGAGAGCAAGAAAACAAATCTTTCCCACAAATAAAGTGAGATGGGAAGTTAATAGAGGGTGGCCACATGTAAAACATAATTATACAGGAATTTCTGAAAAAGGGTCACCAGATCTGAAAAGTCAATTCTGCTTTCTCTCCACAGATGCTGCCAGATCTGCTGAACTTCTCCAGCAATTTCTATTTCTGTTAACTTACAGGAAGTAATATGCTGAATTACTACTGAATAGTTCATGCAGGACTTATAAATTAAACCTTCTTTCAAGCTAAATATTAGAAAAATCTAGAAGTAGTCCAAGATGGTAGTTATTACAACATCCCCAACTATTTTGTAATGTTTACCATAGTTATATCATTCTTAAATGAGAATATTGTCACTCTATGAGAGATTTTAAAATGTGATATATTTGGAGTCGGTTGATTCTAACCTATCATTTTTCTTGTCCAATTATATTGCAGGTATCCTCCAAAGCGCATGTAAACTATGGAAGCCAAAAATAATTGGTATATCCTTAAAAAGTCTACTGTACGTTGGAGCTTATTGAAAAATTATTTATGCAGATCTTCCATCTATAAAAGTTTGGATCAGTAACCTCACAAAATCATAGAGTAACATAATACAAGAGGACAGGTGGTCCTTATACCTTTACTGACTACTTGAAAGCATTATTCAATTTGTCCTACTCTCCAGTTCTTTCTCCATTTTTTTCTTTAGATATTTATCTAATTTCCTTTGGAAGTTGTGACTGAATCTGCTTCCATTACTTTTCAAGCAGTATATTATACATTTAGTTTATATCACCTCTCATCATTTTCCCTCCAAACTGAATCAGTTCATATTTCCTAAATTATACTTCAACTGCCACGTCTTACAATTTCAATAATCTTCGTCCTCCAGAATCCTATTACTAATCTCCAAGTATCATGTCATCAGCAAAAGACCATATCAGTATCTTAAAAATATGCTCATCCTGGTCTTAGATTAACAAAAGGTCAGTACATTACTATATGCAGTGGGCACCATCATTAATGATGTATTGGTAAAGGAGGGCATTGATGAGACTACAGATTCACATGAAAAGGTACCAAAAGCATTTGACACATGTTTCAGCATTCATCAGAATTTAAATATTGAACTGATGTAGTTCAATAAACAAAGGTAAAGGATAGATGAAAGCATGGATTCTTTTATCATGGTCTCTGTAGACAGGAAGAGAACAGCAGTGATGTAGGGTTAAATGCAGAATTGATTCACAATTGGATCATGGTTAGAGTTGCAGATAAGATGTTTTGGAGTTCTTGCAGTCTACGAATAACTTGACCCTGGCGAAACAGTTCAAATCATTAGGCAAATGCAACATGGGAAGCGGAATTGAGTATTTGGTTGAGTGAAAAATAACAGCCTGATAGAAAAAAGGGTCAAACACGATCAATTTAGCTTGTAGGCAACAAAGAAGAAAACATGCAAAACCTCAGTCTGCCAAAGCAGGCAAAAGCACTCCAAATGCAGAGATTTTGAAACATCTCAAGTGTGCTGTGAACTGGTCACACAAACACAGAGAATGTCCACTGGAGGTAGAGGTTGGGGATGGAGGTTGGGCAACACCTGTTGAAAATTAGGTCATTTTCAATCAGGTTGTTGTTTAAAATACAGACAACCAACATTAACGGTGGCTCAGTGGTTAGCACTGCTGCCTCACAGCGCCAGGGACCTAGGTTCAATTCTTGCCTCAGGCAACTGTCTGTGTGGAGTTTGCACATTCTCCCTGTGTCTGCGTGGGTTTCCTCCCACCGTCCAAAGACGTGCAGGTTAAGTGAATTGGCCATGGTAAATTGTCCGAAGTGTTAGGTGGATTGGTCAGGGGTAAATGTAGGGGAATGGGCCTGGGTGGGTTGCTCTTCGGAGGGTCGCTGTGGACTTGTTGGGCCGAAGGGCCTGTTTCCACACTGTAGGGAATCTAATCAAACATTATATGGAACAACACATGAGAACAATACAATAAGAGTTAAGCAACATGAAAACATCAATATATGACAGTTGGCTGAACTGAAGCCTGAGGAGAGAGAAGGTATAATTATTGAAACAAAAACATAACCAGGATCCCATATGGTTTCAATAAACTTTGGTATTACAAAGGGAAACCGTAATGCATTGACATCTTTAAACAAAAAACCCAAGATAAGTTGGACTTACTATTAAGAAGAAGAAGAAGAAAACTCTGCTACCACCAAGGAAAAGAACACATACCAGCAGAAAGGACAGGAGACAGGTCATCCTTGACCTCAAAATGAGAGTAGAAGCAAATTAGCGAGATTGCTCAAAGCACCATGGAAACCTACCATGTGAATCTGGGATGGGGGCTGGGGGAGGGGTGAATACAGATCACTGGAACAAAGACTTAGTGGGAGTATTAAAATAAAGAAATTAGCAATGATACCAAAGTTTCATAAGAAGGTAGAGAGATCTGGAAGGGAGCAGTTACTGCAATTCATATGAAGACAATGTATATAAAGATCTAGCTCTAAATAAACAATTTTGCAAAATGACATTGGACTCCAGTGCATACTTTGGAAAACTAAACAGACCCAAACCAAAATACACAATAAAAGGATCATGCTAGTCAAACATGATCTGCCTTTCACAAATCCATGCAGGACTTCCTTCATTAACCTATATTTTTTCAAGTGTTTGTTTTGTCTGGCATTGTTGTCTATAAATGTTTTCTCCCATTGATGTTGGGATAATCAACTTCTTGTAGCCAGGAGTATCCTTTTCCCACGTTTTGGTGACATTGACAGCATCCTCTTCTCAAGTGAATACCAGTGGAAGGCATCCATTTAGTAAATGGTAAGGTCACAATATTCCTTACAGAATATTATTGATGGTGGTTTAACCTGAGGATCATCCCATCTCAGGTGACGGACATCATTATAGCCTCAGCCAGTACAGGAACTGAACCCATGCTGTTAACATCAGTCTGTGTCACAAAAGTTGTCCAGCAAGCTGACGCCCTATTCATTTAGTACCTCAATCATTCTCCTCAAGAGATGCGTGACTAGATCATTTGTTTTTAGTGAAATTAGTTGAGGGATAAATGTTGTCCAGGAAAAAGAACTTCTTCAAACAAAAGAAATATATCCATTGATGATGGCAGATGGACTTTGGAGGTATCCCTGAGGGCTGCACTGCACTGTCGGCCTGGATTCTGCATTCAAGTCCTATACGTCTAAGGGATTGAACTTTTGATCTTGTGACTCAAGTGCAATCTTGGCACGAGAAATTATGGAAAGCTGGGAGTTTAACAACTCCTTCATTTGATTGTTCCTCCCTTGCTTAGTACAAGAGCATGTACTTGCAGACTGTCTGTTTATGTTGGCTCTGGTTAAACAGTGAAGGCATGCTGTTATTAATGATTTCAGGTGATAGATAACAGAAACTGTCGACACTGAGCAGTAAAGTAATGATGGCTTCCAAGGGTTTGCTCCACAACTCAGTACGTAAGAACATTATTTTCTTGCAATTGGTATCATAAAGGGTTGTCATATTCTACTTGATTTCTTCACCAACACAAATTAAATTCTGCCCATATGGCACCTGTCTAATTTAATATATTTGCGGAGCTATTTTGAGGTGTTTAAACAAGTGCACTCTGGCAACTGTATGGAAAAGCTGTTGTACTGCTCTTCAGCTTGCCGAATTTTGTTAAAGACCCCTTACATTCTCTTCTCCTTTATTCTTTATCATATATTGCATGGTATTATTTGCATGACCTTCAAGGAGAATGAAAATATGTCTATGAACTGGTGCTTCCTCTTGTTTAAGTGCTTATGGGTAGTTCTAGCCCAGAAGCATGCAGATGCTCATCATCTGCTTAGGGCACTCTACCATTAGAGTGGGTTTGTATACTAGTTGCCCAGCCAACAAGACCCTTGATGATTGCAAATACTTATACTTGATGTTTGAGCTGAGTACTCTGACTGGAAGGATTTTCTGATTCTGTCCTGCTCTTACAGATAGAAATTGCATTCCACAAGTGCTCAGGAGTCCTGAGGGAGCCTAGTTACCAAATTACTTACTGTCTAGAAATAGTCATTGGGCTGCCTGTTGCTGGGAAATCTGTCCCATTTGGAAATAAAGCCACTGGGTGTAAACACTTGACCAAAGCTGGCTAAATGAATGCGAGGAGTTAGGAAGAAACCTTAATAATTATTTGTATCAGCGCTGGGCACAAAACTTTGTGCTGTCTGTAACTGAGTCAGACTAAGAGGGTATTGTGTAAGATGGGAATGCAAAATTTGTTATAGCAGACTGGCAGTCATGAACTTTGATCAATCTTCTTTACTGGCAGAATGTAAAGCAGGTGCCAATGGATTTTGATGTGGATGCCAAAGATGAGGTTCTCTCCACAGGATTGTTTGAGATATCAGATAGTGTAGTTAGTAACTGAGATTTCCACTCAGATGTTCATGTTGATTCTTTCCTCATTGTAACTTAGTTGATATATGCCTCTTCTAGAAATGGCCTCCAGTGTACACTCAAGAACACTACCGAAAAGATAAACACCAATAAAGGAGGAGAAAGTGAGGACTGCAGATGCTGGAGATCAGAGCTGAAAATGTGTTGCTGGAAAAGCGCAGCAGGTCAGGTAGCATCCAAGGAGCAGGAGAGGAAGAGAGCTTCTTCAAGGAAGGCATCCTTGTAAGAGGATTCGCAGTAGGTTAAAATCTTCTAGGAGAAAGTGAGGACTGCAGATGCTGGAGATCAGAAGAAGGGCTCATGCCCGAAACGTCGATAGATTCCTGAAGAAGGGCTCATACCCAAAACGTCGATTCTCCTGCTCCTTGGATGCTGCCTGACCTGCTGCGCTTTTCCAGCAACACATTTTCAGCACCAATAAAGTAGTAACTGCTCAGAATATACTTTTGAGAAGCAGTGATGAAAAACAATTAATTTGCTTGTTTTGATTTTGATACTAACTATGATCATCATTATGTTGACAAGTTACCAGAAAATGGTGGAAACATGATAAACTGGAGACAAGGGCAGCATGATTTTATGATCTATGATCAGAGTTAAAACAAATCAGATCTAGTGTTGCAATGTCTTTCCCTTATTCTTTTCATTATCTTTATGTCTGACTGCTTATACTAGATATCTTGTCGCCTCTTTTTCCAAGCTTGCTGATAGTTTCCATGGATGCTGTAGACCCATTTGTCTCATTCCCACACCTCTGGTTTGTCCTCTAGCCCTTCCCTTGTTGACAGACTAATTAAGTTGGCATAATCAGAAAGAGTGTGAGGTTATTGTGCGTAAAATATACAGAGGAAAATGCATTGGTTGGAAACTTGCTGAAAGTACATTTAGGGAAAATATTTCTAACCTACATATAATTACTGGATACTAGACTACAAAACCAAACACTCTACGTACTATCCATACAAGTCTGCCTCCAGCCATGTTTTGGTGATCTACCAATTTTAATGTTCTCCTCCTTTCAGAATATTCATTCAGATCAAAGGGATAATAACAATTAACTGCTGCCTACCATCAATCTGCATCTTAATGAAGGCTCCAGGATGGAAGAAGAACATCCATTATCCTATTTAGAATAGTACGTGCATGCTAATTCACTTGAATTTGACATCTGTCCGGAATACTAAATACCTCAAACTCTCAATGAACACACAAATTTTGATGGAACTCAACATTCTTTATGTCAACTCAGAGACCCAAATGCATTTAGAATTTATGTCAATAAATTACATGAATCTAGTAATATAGCAATCAGCCTCTTTGAATGCTCTAAAAGCAGGGCCTGTGGTCAGAACAATGTGGCTTTCTTCAGTGACAGGAAAACAAACTGCAGATTTATATGTACCTTCAATCAAATGGGTCATTTAGGTACACTGAGAAGACTAATACTCCACTGCTAGTGGTTGGATTTCACAGCTTATTGTCAAACATGCTTTCAGTGGGGACAGGCACATAAAATACATCAGATGGTTCATCCTTCACTTTACTGTCTACCCTCACCAGATCCCTATAATACAGTCAGTAGGTAAGTTCTATTGTTAAAGGAATAAGTAATGGGCAACTTAGTTTGTCAACAAGCCAATTGACCTGAATATTACAATGACCATGCCATAATATGATTTGCATAGGCAGATGGATAAAAGTTGGGAGGCTGATAGTTTTAGCCTGAATGGTTAAAAGGCTGGAAGGAAGAAACTTATATTCTTTGGGGGTGCCCTGTGCATAGTTGAAGCACTTCCCTCCCCAATATGTTACCTCCCCCCCACCCTTTGTCACTTCTCACTGGCTATCAAAACCTGTCCCCAAAATTACTGTTATCCCTCCCTCCCTCCCCTAGGCTTCCCGAAACCTCCCTGCCCAAGAGTCTCATGGCTTAGTTGAGTCCTGAATCCAATCTCAGATTTTGATATCCTTCTGGCAGTACGAGAGTAACTGGTCAATTAGACTGGCCAGCAGTTCATCAGGGTAGGCTTTCTTCCACTGATCAGCAGAGGTAGAAACCTGAAACGAATTATAGTAGTGGGTCAGCCTAATGTTGGTCTGTTTGGGGCCAACCTTTCTTCCAAAGGAAAAGCAGAAGCCACACCCAATAAATATCATGTCTGGGAATAATAGTCATCTGGCTCAGGTTTCTCAAATGACTGGTGAAACAATAAAATATGAAGGAAAAATGTCGTCAATAGTTCACATAACAATGTCATCTAGAATTTGAATATTTTATACAAGTAGGTAACACAGCATGGTGTGGCACAGTGGCTCAGTGGTTAGTAATGCTACCACAGCGCTAGGGACCCGGGTTTGATTCCCTCCTCGGGCAACTGTCTGTGTGGAGTTTGCACATTCTTCCTCTGTGTGAGTTTCCTTTGGGTGCTCTGGTTTCCCCCCCACGATCCGAAGATGTGCAGGTTAGGTGAATTGGCAATGCTAAATTGCTCATAGTGTTCAGGGATGTGTAGATTAGGTGCATTAGTCAGAGGTAAATGTAGGGGGTTGGGTCTGAGTGGGACACTCTTCAGAGGGTTGAATGTGGACTTGTTTAGCCGAAGGGCCTGTTTCCACATTGTAGGGATTCTATGATTCAAAATAAGCAGCATGTTAACCATTATGTATGAACTTCCCACTAACATAGAAATGAATATTTTACTATTTGGAAACAGTTTTTGACTATAACATCCCCATAATATTGTCCAATTACAATAGGTCAGTTTTAAGCATATGTATTTATTGTTGATCAAATTCATTACAGTGCTCACCTGATAAGAAAGTCTTGTCCCATTCCATCCTCAGAAGAGCACCCCCTACTGCACCAGTGACATTTTCTCTTCCTACTCTCCTCATCCTTGTGGCATCTGAGGTTATCAAATTTGTGCTAATTAGTGTCAAATTTAATGGCACTTTATGATGTGGACTCATGTCCATTGGGAACTGGATTGAAATTGCCTGAAATTCATTTTCACTCAGCGCTCTTAACAGCTGTCACACAAAGGTGGTATTCAACACCACCCACCCCCAACCCTGTGCTTGAATGAAAACCTGATACTAAAGGTGAAAGGACAGTACTATAAGGCATTGCACCATCCAGTGACCATAAATTAAATATCTTGATGACAAGAGCAAAACTAACATTATTACTCAGGAAAAAAATGTGATTTTTGAAGCAGAAAACTCTTTTTAACCTTTAGGTAGAAGCTTATCACATTTACATAGTATTAAGAAAGTTTTCCCTTTCGTCCTCAGTTTTACGTCCAGAGGACATCAATTCAAAAACGATTTTGAAGTCAATCGTCACTATAGTCTTCTGACAACTACAATTACTTCATATTCATGTGTTAGCATTAATTGCTAGCTGTATTACATCATTATAATTCTGGTAGTCTTTGCCTTCTGGCATTATAATACTGTTCATCGCTCACACCTATACAACTCAGATCTGGATTCCATTGCCCTCAATAGCAGTCACTATTTGTATATCACACCATTTAATGCTACAGGGTGAAAGGGATAAGCAGAGCTATTGGATAAGTAGTCACTCAATTTTTAATATGTTATATCAATCTGATCTCTGTTTTGATTTACTTCTATGACCTTGCCCACACATATATCCCCCCACCAACAGACCAATCCCCAATTTTGCAGAGACTGCTAAATCCCCACACGGGAAGTTTCGGCCCTTAGCAATTCTGGTTTGTATTAGCAGATATCTGCATTATTTCACGAAACACAAACCTTCTGCTAAGTAGGAAATCACAGATGGTCTCAGAATTTTTAAAGATCATTTATTGGGACTTTTCTTAACTCTTTAACATCCAGTCAATAAAATCTTAATATTCTGTCATGAATGTCAATGTTTTTCAATATTTTAAAATTATAACAATCTCTTTATTTTCCTCCTTTATTAGGAAGATTGAAAATTTTGCCTATTAACTAAATTCCACAATTGCAGTTGTTGACTTTCCATGGGTGATCTATTGGATTGCTGAACAATGGAAGAAATGAGATAAATGTAGATAGGACCACTTCATTCCTTTTTTCAGGAAGCTTCTCAAATTCAATCTCTGAAAGGAGCCTAAATGTGAATGCTGGCTAAGAGTCGGACTGAAACATTTGTTTCTGATGAATTGCAAACTTTTTGGATGATTTACTTATTTTACGAGCAAATCCATTTTTAACAAAAAACATACATGTAAAAGAAATTCAATAAATAATAATGTTAATAGGGGCTAATTCAACATTAGACATTCTCCCTGCTTTCCTTCTTCTTCATCTTTTAGCCAACAACACAAGACAAATAATACCTTAGACTTTGTCTGTCAAAACCCAAAAGATTATTGGTCAAATGAATGATTTTCCACTCCAGGATGTTAGAGTACCTCATATCTACATTGTACTCCATAACTTGACAAACGCTCACCAATCTCAAGTAAATAGTGTGGAGTGACAGGTAGCCTAAGATATGAATTCACACCATCTGGCTGCAAGTCAAAAATGCCTATCACTCTAATTGGGAGGTCACTCAGCCCAAGGGAAGAACAGGGGAACTTAGAATTCAAACAGTTAACAATTCTGTACCTGCTGCAATTTTGATTGTAAAAACACAATAAAGAACAGAGCTGTTATCCACTCATGAAGCTAAATAAATCTGAGTCAAGGTGAAGTATGTACAGCATGAATTTGGTGTTTATTCACACCATATCTTAATGCAACTCAAGGATACTTTGCAGTATTTCTATACAGCAGGATTCAGGCACTAGAATAATGACTGATTAAGAACACCAGTTTCATTTAAAAAATTAGTCACATTATATCAATTTGATAATAAACTTCTTATGTCGACAATAATCCAGAGGAAGTGATATTTTAAATCTGAAAACTAGCTAGCAGAATAAATGCAGTATCATTTCCTTTAAAATAAGGAATGCTATTTTAAATATTCTGTTATTAATGCTGTAGTGTAGACTTAATTCAATAATAATAAGTTATCAAACTTTGCATGTCAAAAATAATGGTATAAAATGCTTGATAAGAAAGAGGAGTAAAGTTTAGATTCCACCACTTTCATTTTTAAACATGGAAAGAGTGAAATACCACAAGTAATGAAATAAAATGGCAAATATAACCTGAAGGAATTAGATCTGAACACAAAATCAAATAATCAATAAATAAATAATTATCTGTACTAGTTATTACAAATATTGGAACCTAAAAATCCAGTTGTGTGATTATGAATCCATTTATATACTAGATATCAAAGCTACATTTAAATTAAAGACAGTTTGAGAAGATACAAAAATAATTCTCCTGCCTTCTTTATTTTATGATCGACATCATTTGTTTGATCATCAAACATACCAAAGGGATATACAGTAGAACAATTAAAATTGAGATAAGAGTGGTTGTGGAAATATGATCCGTTAGAAGGAATAACTTACATAATCTGGGCCAGCAGAAGGGTGTGGTGAAAGAGGTCGCTATAAAAGCAAGGCTGTTACCTTACCCTGGCACTGGCTTCAGGCTACACATCCAAAGTCAAGCATTTTTTTTTCAGGAAACCAGACTTGTCAATAAGTCCTTTACGAATGTCTGGAGACCTGATCCAGTGGGAAAGGGTTAAAGATGAAATATCCAAGATAGGTTCCCACAATCTGAGTCACCTTATACTCAAGAACAGCTCCATAACAAGTTCCCATTTTGCACCTACATCAGAGTAGGATATTTAAATAAACAATTAACCAGTATCTTTAAGAATGATGTTGTGGTTCTGTTCGCCGAGCTGGAAGTTTTTGTTGCAAACGTTTCGTCCCCTGGCTAGGCGACATCATCAGTGCTTGGGAGCCTCCTGCGAAGCGCTTCTTTGATGTTTCCTCCGGTGTTTATAGTGGTCTGTCCCTGCCGCTTCCGGTTGTCAGTTTCAGCTGTCCGCTACTGTGGTTGGTATATTGGGTCCAGATCGATGTGTTTGTTGATGGAGTTTGTGGATGAATGTCATGCCTCTAGGAATTCCCTGGCTGTTCTCTGTCTGGCTTGCCCGATGATAGTAGTGTTGTCCCAGTCGAATTCATGTTGCGACCAGCTATCCTTAGTAGCCACAAACGCAGACAACAAGCAACATGAATTCGACTGGGACAACACTACTATCATAGGGCAAACCAGACAGAGAACA
>NC_057731.1:24567471-24592445 GCF_004010195.1 Chiloscyllium plagiosum | reverse complement strand
AAAAAACACACCGGATCATCAACGCCACACTCACAGGAATCCGATTCACGAGAGAAGAAGAAAAGGATAGCCAACTCCCATTCCTAGACGTGATGGTACAGAGAACACCGAACGGAGAATTCACTACAAGGGTATACAGGAAAGCCACACACACAGACCAAGTCCTAAACTATGAAAGTGACCACCCAACCTCCTGTGTGGCATCTTCTCAAAGGCCTTCTTTGAAATCCAAATATGTCATGTCCACTGGCTGTCCTTTGTCGAACCTGCTTGGTACCTCCTCAGAGAATTCCGACGGAATTGTCAGGAAAAACTTTTCCTCGATAAAGCCATGCTGATTCGTCCCTATTTTGCCATGCACTTTCAAATATTCTGCAATCTCATCCTTAACAATGGACTCTAAAATCTTACCAATGACTGAGGTCAAGCTAACTGGTCTAACCTTTCCTGTCTTCTGCCTTCCTCCCTTCTTAAACAGGAGTGTTACATTAACCATTTTCCAGGCGTCACACATATCATTTACAGCACTGCTGATGAAAGGATGTGATATATACACTCAGAAAATTGCATTTCTTTTATGAACATTGTACACAACATTTGAGTAACCTTTAAAACAGCAGTTATATTGGTGAAATTGTATGTTTTGAGAATGAAGTTTACAATTTTTCATCATTAATCCAGGCCCAGTACTAACAGATCAATAAAAGACTAGAAGCCCTGATGTTCTACTTCACTAACAGTTTTGGCATTTCCTCCAGTCACTGGCATTAATATAACTGTTTATTCTCAAAAAACAATGATACATTTAAGCTTTTTTTCTAAATCAGCAGGGTACCATTCCAACAATAGACCAGCAGTGACCTGACAAATTCCACTGGTATAATGTTAGCTTCTAGTTATTTAATTTGTGTGTACAATGCTTATGTTTTGCCATTATTAATAGGAGATTTCTCCCAATGTCAGCTATATTTCTTGTAGTTGTATAATTATTCAATCAATTGAAGCAAATGATCCTTGACTAAATATCATCATATCACTTATAGGAATATTTGTTCCTTCTTAGAACATTATTAGCATTAAAAATTGACAATAAAGAATATAAATATCTTTGCTTGGATAACTAGGACTTTACTGATTAATTAATTATTGGTTTTAATGCCCATTAAAATCATCAGTTATCAATGGCCCACTTGTCTGAACAACCATGAGGAAGGATTCAAATTCAAGTACAATGTGACAAATTGTTAGTGCAACTGTCTTCAACTAGCCTCCACAGATACTTGTGGGTGTCCAAAGTCACCATTGCATTACATAGAGCAAAATAATAACTTGTTCGGTTACTCTTGGGGGATTGGGGACAGTTTTAATGCTTACAAGCTAGGGAGGACAAATTCTCAAATAGATTTGAGTTGTCTTGTACGAATGTGTTCATAACAAACAATAAAAATAATACTTAACAAGTATAAAGCAATGCACTGTTTTGCTTGTGAAGGTTAAATAGATTTTTTTAAAAATGGGAAAAGCAGGGAGTTAAACTGAGAACCTATTTACATAAAGAGGCATTTGTTTATGTTCTTACAGTGAAACAGAGAAATCAATCGTTTTTCATAAAAAAAGTTGGTTTCATTGAAATTAATGAGACTTGACAAGTCTACAGGGGATTTGCTGGGATGGAGTCTCTCTCTGTGCATAACTGTCGCTTTTTTGTAATAAAATAAAACAGATTAACGATACAAAAAAGTGTTATGTTGGGCCATTTGTATTTCTTCATCCGCAAAACTAAGAATACAACAAATCTTCACTTCTTCTTTGAACAGCTTTAATTTTTATGTGTTTACTTCGAACATGTGTATCACCCAGGCCTCCTGCTGTGAGGAGTAGAGCCAAGATATGCTGGTGCAAAGAGACAGGAATTCTAGAGGTTCAAGAAGCAATTCATTCTCAGGAGATTACAAGCCGCCACAGCAGTGGCTGATGGGAAGGACCAGTTCCAAGTTGTATAAACTATTGGATAAATGACAGGAGGGCAAAATGGAGGAACACAATAAAAGAAAAAGAGCTGAAAGATTAATCTTACTAAGAAATAAAAGTATCCTGTTCAAAAATAACAAGAAAGGAAAAAATCAAGCACAGAAAGAGAGGAGAAAGCTCGTTTCATTTTCTGCCAAACTCAAACAATTAAATTTCTTCAAGAGTTCAGTATGTCATTTCTGCTGGAATTTCACTTTCATTACATAAACACTTCATGAATCACAAACATTGCAGTTGGTGCAATTGCCTGCTTTCATTGGAATCACTTCACCTTCAGCCAGCTTACAGTTGTGCTACTACAGGAAGCAAGGCAAACTGTGTCCTCACTAGATTTGCTTACCGAAGACACATACAAATTTATATTTTTAAGACTTTTTAGCAAATCCTCACATCAGTAAAATATTTTGATAAATAGATGAATTCACAAACATGAAGTAGCACTCAGTTTATGTCGTTCGTGAAGAACACATGGGGTGGAATCTGATCGGGATCCATCTGTACGACATGGAATTTGCAGCAGAACTGGGTGAGAAATCAGGTGAGGTTGATCTCAAAATTAAGAGTATCTCAATCCATCTTTTATGCTTTTCAAAATGCTCGGTGATTGGTGAGTTTCTTGCTAGTCAAAGGTGAGCTGCCAAATCAAGGGCATAGTGCTTGTTAACTGCCTTGTTGATGGCCCAGTTCAGAACATAGAACAAAGAAAAGTACAGGCCCTTTGGCCTCGATGTTGTGCCGTCCTTTTATCCAACTCTAAACTCAGACTAAGCTACATACTGTTCATTGTACTAACTTCCATGTGCCTATCCAAAAGTCACTTAAATGTCTCTAATGTATCTGACTCTACTACCACTGTGGGCAGTTCATTCCACGCACCCACCACTCTCTGAGCAAAGAACCTACCACTGACATATCCAAATACCTTAAAATTATGCCCCCTTTTGATAGACATTTCTGCCATGGGAAAAAAGTCTCTATTTATTCACTCTATCTATTCCTCTCAACATCTTGTACATCTCTATCAAGTCACCTGTCATCCTTCTATGCTCCAATGAGAAAAACCTTAGCTTCCTCAACCTTTCTTCATAAGACATACCCTCCAATCCAGGCAATATCCTGGTAAATCTCCTCTGCATTCTTTCTAAAGCTTCCAAATCTTTCCTATAATGAGGCAAGCAGAACTGAACACAATATTCCAAGTGTTTTCTAACCAGGACTCTATAGAGCTGCAGCATAACCTCCTGGGTCTTAAACTCAATCCCCCTATTAATGAAAGCCCAACGCACTACATGCCTTCTTAACAATCCTATCAATCTGGGTGGCAACTTGACTTCATAATATTGAACTTTCTATCTTGCCAAATGCATCAAACAACTGAGATGTTGAGAAAATTCTATGTTGAAAAATGTGTTGCTGGAAAAGGGCAGCAGGTCAGGCAGCATCCAAGGAGCAGGAGAATCGATGTTTCAGGCATAAGCCCTTCTTCAGGTGGGTGGCACAGTGGCACAGTGGTTAGCACTGCTGCCTCACTGCACCAGAGACGCGGGTTCAATTCCCGCCTCAGGCGACTCACTGCGTGGGTTTCCTCTCACAGTCCAAAGATGTGTAGGTCAGATGAATTGGCCATCCTAAATTGCCCATAGTGTTAGGTGAAGGGGTAAATGTAGGGGTATGGGTGGGTTGCGCTTTGGTGGGTCAGTGTGGACTTGTTGGGCCGAAGGGCCTGTTTCCACACTGTAAGTAATCTAATCTAATAAGCCTTAGTGGGAGGTGAGTACAGAGGCAGGTTTTTTTATCTATTCACAGGATGAGGGCATTGCTGTCTGGGCCAGCATTTATTGCCCATTCCTAATTGCCCAGAGGGCAGTTAAGAATCAACCACATTGATGTGGGTCTGGAGACACATATGGACCAGACCAAGTAAGGACGGTAGTTTCCTTCTTTAAGGGACATTCGTGAACCAGGTGGGTTTTACCAACAATGACTTCACAGTTATCATTAGACACTGAATTCCGCCATCCTCTATGGCAGGATTTGATCCCAGGACCCCAGATCATTACTGCGGTCTCTAGATTAATAGATCTAATGATAATACCAGTAAGAGAGAAAATGTGGCAGCACCTACACTGCTACAGGGCTGTTCATTCCTCTAGATGGCTCAAACTGCAGGGATGCAGGTGGCAACTTCAGATCAGGCTGGCATGGTCTGTTGTCATGGTCTTCATGACTTATCCTGGGGGAAGGCAACCATCCCATTCAGCAGGACCTCCAGATTCCTGCCCACACAGGGGGTTGCCAATTTCCCTGTCTCTGCCATTTTCAGAACAAATATCAGGAACTGCACAGGACAGTTTTGGTTTAAAGTACTTATCTGGGTGCACAACAGGCTTCAAAATATGGCACTGATGCAAGGAATACCAATGAAGTCTGTGATATCCCCTTTATTAAGCAAAGGTGGTAAGGGATATTGGCCAAAGGTGTACGGAGTTAGGTCACAGGTTAGCCACGTTCTCATTAAATGGTGTGGAACAGGCTTGAGAGACTGAATGGCCTACTCCTGTTCCTCTATTCCTTTGAGTGGCGAGTTGTTCTGGGAATGGTGCATGGTAAGATGGGACCGCAATCAAACATAAAGGACACCATTGAATGGAGTAGACAATTAATGAGGTAAATGTATTAAGACAAAGATAGAAAACTCACTAGGCTTTGTGGCATTAGTCTCTGCAAAACAAAAAACATTTGATTCAGCTCTGGACTTAGCCCAAAGAGAAGTAAGATTCTGCTCATGATAACAGAAATTAGAAAATCAAACAATGTTATGAAGGATTTCATTCCCAATGCTACATATAGAAATCAGTATTCCTTACTACATCATCTGTTGTCAAGTAAATGTAGACAACATTTTATTGTAATTACTCAAAGGAGTTTTTTGTCAGTGGTTTTAATAGGAATTAGTGCTAGAACAAATACTACCCACTCTTTCATTTGAGCTGCTTGTCACCTCATCACTGCCTGTCCACCATCTTTAAAATACCCTTGGCAGTGATAAACAGTCCCTTTAGTAGGGATGGCCCTGAATACTGCTTTGTTTTATGAGTGAGTCATGTAACTAGTTTGATATTTAGTTCCGTGATTCCATAAAAAGACAAAAAAATTAATCTCGTGAAATTTTCTATCAGCCACTATACAGAAAGAAAAACTGCTCTCTCTGGTTCAATTCCACAGGGCAGGCTGTAAGTGTGGTACTGTGTGCATGAAGTTCTTGAATAAGGTAGATTTATTGAAGTTGTGGGGAGGAAGAAGTGGTTCTGGTCATAATGTTATCATCCTATCTGATAAATGTCATATCATATTGCAGCACAATAGGATTGTTTTATTTTATAGATAACATCTAAACTTCACATGATTAAATGTGTTTCACTATCTCTTTCGACACATCTACAAGAGAATACTGATTATAATAGGACATTGAGGAAGTCCAGACAAGCAGACCTCACTGTAGCTTTTTTAAAAATTTTATTTTATTTTAACTACATAACACCTCAAATCTGTGTAAAACTCAATTCAAAACTAAAAGCATGCATTGTTTTTAAACTTGATTTCAATGGGACAGATATTCTGCCAATCCAACACTGGTTTGAAGCGGTTTTCTCAATACTTCACTAAAGCAAGTACAATAAAACTAGATTCTCACTTTCCTGCCAGGAATATCTGTACAATGCCATCTAAATTTCACCCCATTTTGAAATGTCTTGGATGATCTGCTGAAGCACCTATACTTAAAGTTTTTAATGTTGAAATACAGCTTGGCAGAAAACTCAATCATTTGTTCAAGATCAATGAGTAGGGCTCCTCAAAGGTGCACATTTTATATGTTTTGAATATTGCTATCCCTGTAAGTAAGTGTTGTAGTCAGCACTGGGATATAACTTCCATTAAGCATAAAACTAAAGAAAACGTCATTTATTAAACTGATTCCTAGCGAGTAGGGTTAGGGTTGTTGCCAAGGTTAATCAAGGGCTATTATTAAAGCAGTATGTAGAACAAAATCCATTTCAAGGACTCTCATAGAAGTTCATCGACCCTGAAACTGCCTTTAAAAGATGTTGCCAGGCCTGTTGGGTACATTCAGAATTTTCTGTTCCTATTTCAAATATATAGACCTGCAGCATTTTACATTTGTATTTATGCAAGCTTTTTGTTAGAGTCAGAGTACTTTGCAGCAAGAGTGTTATCATGGAACCAAGGCAAGGCATGTCCAACTGCAGATATCCAGCCCTCTGAACACCTCAGGCTCACAAATCAGTTTGTTATTTTCAACTAAGTTCCCCTGCATGCCAAACACTGGACTGAACCTTACCAAAAATCAATTAAGTGTCAATTGCAGGACATTTCATGGAGGACTACTTTCTGTGAACTCTTTTGGGTTCTTTCACACAATTCCCTGCAGCTCAATTTATTATGAATGAGCCATGTATCCATGGTGTGCATTGACCTGAAGTAGCAGCACTCACCTCTGCCAGGACCTTTTGGGATTTTGATGTTGGTGCCATATGTAAAGCTCAATGTGCATCAGGTCACTCACTGCCAAACATGAACAGCCCTTCATGGTGCATGTTGATGGGAGGGAAATAAAAAGAAAAGCTTCCAAGGGCAAATGGAAGACAGGTTACTAGAAATAGAATCTCACATTTATTATTGTGTTGTCATTATTATCCATCTGACCAACTGCTTAGTAACTACAGCTGCAAGAATAAAGTTACAGAGATTACCCATTTCTATTATGTTAGAACCCTGTATAATGGAATGCAACTCTTTCCCCAATCCTAGAAACATTTATTGATGTTCAGGGCTGGCCATAAGTCACCTCTTCAACCAACTTGGCAGGATAACCAATTGGTGAGTGACCGGACCTCTGAATGAACTCCCTGGGCTGCAATGTCATAGAACACCTGACCCTGATTGCCCAAGCACCTGACTGACCAACCCCCTGGACAGATATTAATGATTCCCTTGACTTATTGAGCCGGTACCTCTGACTGATGACAGTCTCTCTTGACTCGACTGAGGACTACTTCACTCAGACTTTGAGAAATAGCCATCTGGTTGAAGTGTACTCAGTGTGTTTGCCATGCAAACTGCTGGCACATGGTGAAGTTGTGAGACTGACGTAACACGATGGCATTTAGCAACCGGTCTACTTTCTTGACTGATCATTGCTAGCAACTGTGATAAGCTGCCTGCCTTTGTTCTTGTACTAAAAGGCAAAGCAAGACAGATGTACAGTGAACCTGTCAATTCTGAAGGAGGTTGCAAGGTACAAAAAGGCAAGGCAACATCCAAGTAGATGCAAAGTGAGTAGGTCTAAGAGAGCCAGATAAGATCCTTGAGATACATATTACTCTAAGCCATGAAATGGATGCTTGTTCCTGCATGCAAACATCCTAGCAACAGCATTCCGTGACAATGTATTGGTGCATTCCAAAGTGCAGCATTGGAGTGGAGAGCTGTTTACTCAGTGAGTCGGATATGTGCTACTGTGGTGATGCTACTGTGTGTCCAATGTCAACCTCCATAGGTGAAGGATACAGGAGTATGACTGAGATATTGTGGATTGTTGATTGTTGGATAAGATGGAGGCCTGGAGAAGTATGTAGCAAGGTGGAGCTTCCAGGTACCTGCTCTGGCTTTCATTTGGATAATGTCACTGTCTAATTTGCCTCCACTGTATGGGAGAATAGCAAACTGAATTTAAATTTAAAAGCAAAAGGTAATAATGAATTCAAAAGGACCTTGAACTATTCACTAGTGAGACTTGTTTCATTGTTCCAACATTGTGGGAAATATCAGACATTCTTTTCTTGACATCATAAATCTCAGTTTTCAAATCTCACCATATTTTCCAAATGACTCGGTATTGCCCACATCATTCAGGGGGCTGGGAACACTCAGCTAACATTCTGACTTGAAACTTTATCACAATTCCTTCACTGTTACAGGGTCAAAACTCCCTCCCTCGGAGCACCGTGAGTGCCCCCATTCCCAAAGATGAAATGATTTAAGCTTCTGAAGGGCAGTTAAGGATGGGATTGAATTTTTGCTTAGCCAGCAATAATAGCCAACAATAATAACCAGCTGTGCCCCAAAACTCTTATTCTTCCTTACTCTGAGGCTATTGTCATTGGCCTTCATTATATGTAAAAAAACGTTTGTGTGAAACTTTGCTTCTGATCCCAATTTTTTATTGAAACACTACTGTCCACGTGCATCCATGACATGCAGCTGAATTTTATACTCCTCTGCTGGTGGATTTGAAGGCAATGGATATGTAAACTTCAGCACTTGTTGTCACCTACTCATCACCCGATGACTGAAATTTATAGCGAAGACGTTGGGTAGCCTGTCCACCTTTGGTCCTGGTGAACTCTTAAGTGGGCATTTAATGGCCTCCTTTTGCAACTTCCGGTTGTAGTGATTGTAACGAACTCAGCCAGGTGGACCTCATAGAATAGGAACTCCCTGACTGGGGATGTTAATCTGGTCCAATCAGGGCAATGTTTAAAAGACATTTGGACTGGCCCTCGGGTGTTTTCCTATCTTCCTGGTGGTGGAAATTGAATAAGGATTCATACACTTTGTGTCTCTCACTGTGTCTCACACCTGCACACACATACCATGGGTGCTGGGGAAAAATAAGCACTACTGCAGTTAGGTGGTAGTGTGGGGGTTAAAATAAAACAGGAGATTTCACACAGCATTGCCTTTTGTGAAGGGCAATGTTGTGTGAAAGAAAGGAAAAAAAAAGAAAAAAAAACAAGAGTGTCACAAGCCACTCGGGGAAAAAAAATAAAAAAAAATAAAAAAATAAAATACATTTGGATTGATACATGAATTGGAAAGATTTGAGGGACATGGGGCAGGAGCAGGCATGTAGGACTAGTTTAGTTTGGGATTATGTTTGGCATTGATTGATTGGACTGAAGTTCTGTTTCTGTGCTGTATGACAGTATGACTGTGAATCTATAAAGGAGTGTCAGACATCCTGTTCACTCTTAGAACCGGCTCTGAGGGAGGGAGCTGGATCAGTGTCGAAGACTTTCCGCATGTAAATAAATGGTGATTTGGTTACAGGATACCAGCCTCTGTGGAGATAGTTCACTGGTATTTTATTTTGATATTTTATTGATAGCTGGGGGAGGCTTCAGTTTAGATTAGATTAGATTCTCTACAGTATGGAAACAGACCCTTTGGCCCAACATGTTTCCCAGGCTAGCGTTTGACAAGGGAGGGGAGGGAACTTTGTTGCGGGCACCATGGGCCCATTGGATGTATCATCCCTCACGATCGTCTCCTTTTTAACCATTCTGTGTGACCACCTGAGTTTGGCCCTCTAACCCCAATTACCTCTTCATCAATACAGATTGACAGGCCTCTGTGAGTCTCACAAACCTGGAGCTACCTGAGATCTTCAGTGTGGTAGGACTGCAATGGTCCTAGCAGTAGCCATCTTCTTGGTAGCAGCACTGGGACAACAAAGATATCAGTAATGCAATTTTCTGGTAGCTCCCTAAATTGGGATTTTCAATTGAGATAGGGATTGAATGGCCACATTAACATAAATAACACGGATAGTAATGGCAAAAATGCATGAGGTCAGCCTTTGAGATCATGACAAATTCCCTGCTGACATTTTATCCAGGGACATGGGAAATAAGATGCATCACAAAATCCAGCAAATGGATGTTCTAGACTAATGCTATGAGAATGTTATCCTCTTTGAAGAAAATTATACTTCCTTAATTTTGCATTTTAATTATTCAGTTTATAGAATGCTTGGCATGTGCCCTTCTAGTCCCTGGTACTGAAACTGACACTCAATGTCAATTACTGTAAAGGCAAATGTACGAGATGATGGATTCTCAGGGGGATGCATCACAAAATCCAGCAAATGGATGTTCTAGACTAATGCTATGAGAATGTTATCCTCTTTGAAGAAAATTATACTTCCTTAATTTTGCATTTTAATTATTCGGTTTATAGAATGCTTGGCATGTGCCCTTCTAGTCCCTGGTACTGAAACTGACACTCAAAGTCATTCAGATACAATTACTGTAAAGGCAAATGTAGGAGATGATGGATTCTCAGGGGAATATAGCATGAACAGCCAAGTTTCTGGTATCGAGACTCACTCTAATATAGTGAAGGGTTCAATGGGTTCCAAGAGATTGGTTGTGTTAGTGGACTCTCTAGTCCGAGGCATAGACAGACGTTTCAGTGGCCAGCAGCGAAAAATCAGAATGGTGTGTTGCCTCCCTGGTGCCAGGATCAAGGATGTCTCAGAGAGGATGTAGAGTGTTCTCCAAGGATACCATAGCAATTACAGAAACATGGCTCAGAGATGGACTGACAGTTTAATGTTCCAGAATACAAATGTTACAAGAAGGACAGGAAGGGAGGCAAGAGAGGAGGGGGAGTGGTGTTTTTGATAAGGGATAGCATTACAACTGTACTGATGGAGGATATTCCCGGAAATACATCCAGGGAAGTTATTTTGGCGGAAATGAGAAATAAGAAAGAGATAAGCACATTAATGGGATTGTATTATAGACCCCCTAATAGTCAGAGGGAAATTGAGAAACCAATTTGTAAGGACGTCTCAGTTATCTGTAAGAATAATAGGGTGGTAATGATAGGGGATTTTAACTTTCCAAACGTAGACTGGGCCTGCCATCGTGTTAAGAGTTTAGATGGAGACGTACTTGTTCAGCATATACAAGAAAATTTTCTGATTCAATATGTGGATATACCTACTACAGAAGGTGCAAAACTTGACCTATTCTTGGAAAATAAGGCAGGGCAGGTGACTGAGGTGTCAGTGGGGGAGCGCTTTGGGGTCAGTGACCATAACTCTATTAGTTTTAAAAAAGTGATGGAAAAGGATAGACCAGATTTAAAAGTTAAAGTTCTAAATTGGAGGAAGGCCAATTTTGACAGTATTAGGTAAGAACTTTCAAAAGCTGATTGTGGGCAGATGTTTCCAGGTAAAGGGATGGCTAGAAAATGGGAAGCCTTCAGAAATGAGATAACGAGGAGTCCAGAGACAGTATGTTCCTGTCAGGGTGAAAGGAAAGGCTGGTAGGTATAGGGAATGCTGGATGACTAAAGAAATTGAGGGTTTGGTTAAGAAAAATAAGGAAGCATATGTCAGTTAGGCAGGATAGATAGAAAGAATCTTTAGAAGAGTATAAAGTCAATAGGAGTATACTTAAGAGGGAAATCAGGACGGCAAGAAGGGGACATGAGTTAGCGTTGGCAAATAGAGTTCAGGAGAATCCAAAGGATTTTTACAAATACATTAAGGACAAAAGGATATCTAAGAGAGAATAGGGCCCCTCAAAGCTCAGCAAGGCAGCCTTTGTGTGAAGCCACAGGAGATGTGGGAGATACTAAATGGTGTTTTGCATTGGTGTTTGCTGTGGAAAAGGACGTGGAAGATATGGAATATAGGGAAATAGATGGTGACATCTAGAAAAATGTCCATATTATAGGGGAGGAAATGCTGGATGTCTTGAAATGTCCTGAGGGACAGGATGCACATGCATTTGGAAAGGCAAGGACTGATTAGAGATAATCAACATGGCTTACTGCATGGGAAACCATGTCTCACAAACTTCATTGAGTTTTTTGAAGAAGTAACAAAGAGGATTGATGAGGGTAGAGCGGTAGATGTGATCTATCTGGACTTCAGTAAGGTGTTCGACAAGGTTCCTCATGGGAGACTGATTAGCAAGGTTAGATCTCACGGAATACAGGGAGAACTAGCCATTTGCATATGGAACTGGCTCAACGATAGAAGACAGAGGGTGGTGGTGGAGGGTTGTTTTTCAGACTGGAGGCCTGTGACCAGTGGAGTGCCACAAGGATCGGTGCTGGGTCCTCTACTTCTTGTCATTTACATAAATGATTTGGATGCGAGCATAAGAGGTACAGTTAGTAAGTTTGCAGATGACACCAAAATTGGAGGTGTAGTGGTCAGCGAAGAGGGTTACCTCAGATTACAACAGGATCTGGACCAGATGGGCCAATGGGCTGAGAAGTGGGAGATGGAATTTAATTCAGATAAATGTGAGGTGCTGCATTTTGGGAAAGCAAATCTTAGCAGGACGTATACACTTAATGGTAAGGTCCTAGAGAGTGTTGCTGAACAAAGAGACCTTGGAGTGCAGGCTCATAGCTCCTTGAAAGTGGAGTTGCAGATAGATAGGATAGTGAAGAAGGCGTTTGGTATGCTTTCTTTTATTGGTCAGAGTATTGAGTACAGGAGTTGGGTGGCCATATTGCGGCTGTACAGATCATTGGTTAGGCCACTTTTGTAATATTTTGTGCAATTCTGGTCTTCCTATCAGAAGGATGTTGTGAAACTTGAAAGGGTTCAGAAAAGATTTACAAGGATGTTGCCAGGGTTGGAGGAGTTGAGCTATAGGGAGAGGTTGAACACGCTGGGGCTGTTTTCCCTGGAGTGTTGGAGGCTGAGGGGTGATCTTATCGAGGTTTATAAAATCATGAGGAGCATGGATAGGATAAATAGACAAAGTCTTTTCCCTTGGGGTGGGGGAGTTCAGAATTAGAAAACACAGGTTTAGGGTGAGAGGGGAAAGACATAAGAGAGACCTGAGGCACAACCTTTTCTTACAGAGGATAGTGCATGTGTGGAATGTGCTGCTAGCGGAAGTGATGGAAGCTGGTATAATTGCAACATTTAAAAGGCATCTGGATGGGTATATGAATAGGAAAGGTTTGGAGGCATATGGGCCGGGTGCTGGCAGTGGGACTAGATTAGGTTGGGATATCTGGTCAGCATGGACGAGATGGACCGAAAGGTCGGTTTCCGTGCTGTACATCTTTATGACTCTGTGACTCTAACAAGATATTCATAAAGGTATAAATATCTTGTAAAACATAAAGTGTACTGAACCAGAACAACCTGTGACGAGAGAGAAATTACACTCTGAATAAATATTTGAAGACATACATCCACTCAAGAATATTCAGAATCTGTGTCCAGTATGTTATTGTATCGGGACATTTAATACAGAGTCTATGAAGTCAGTCACTTCAGGGATCAGATATTTATGTTTGACAGTCACCTCATTCGCTGTCCTACTGCAATATCTATCATTTCTGGATGATAACCACTGAAAGCACACTGTGGCCCAAAATTGACTCAATAATTTCAACTAGTAGTCTGATTCCCCTTACTCATCTCTTGTCTTTATTTAGGAGAGGGGGCAACCAGTTCTCTAATTACCCATATAATTGCTACAGAAGTCAACACAAGCAGCATGTAAGTACTTGAGGACAAACGACAGCGTCGTGTTAATGCAATGGGGATGTCAGTTTGAATCCCACCAGAACAACTGATCGAATTTCAAATCTTGAATATAAAGTTTGTTTACGTGATGGTGACCACGAAGGTAGCATAAATTCTAAAAGCTCATCTAGTTTGCTAATGTTTGTAAAACAGGAAATCTGCCATCCTTTTGTGGCCTCCATATAACTCATGACCAACAGTGATGTGGTTTTTGCAAACTGCCCTTTTTAAAGTCAATTAGGATTGGCAACAGTCATGCCACATCCCTGAGTAAATAAAAGGAGGCTTTTAAGAATATTCACGGTGCTCAGTGGTTAGCACTGCTGCTTCACAGTGCCAGGGACCCAGGTTTGATTCTAGCCTTGGGTGACTGTGTGGAGTTTGCACATTCTCCCTGTGTCTATGTGGGTTTCCTTTGGGTGCTCCAGTTTCTTCCAACAATCCAAAGATGTGCAGGTTAGGTAAATTGACCATACTAAATTGCCCATTGTGTTCAGGGATGTGTAGTTAAGTGCATTAGTCAGGGGTAAAGGTAGGGGGATGGGTCTGGGTGGGTTAATCTTTGGAGAGTTGGTGTGGATTTGTTGGGCCAAATGGCCTGTTTCCACATGATAGGGATTCTATGACTCCTAATTCTACTAAACTATAACTAGGGCATTCTTGCATTTTTTTATATGTAGCATCAGCTGTTTTAAAAAAAAAATTTTCATTCACAGGAGGCTGGCATTGCTGGCTGGGCCAACATTTATTGCCCACAGAGCAGTTAAGAGTCAATCACATTGCTATGGGTCTGGAGTCACATATAGGCCAGACCAGGTAAGGATGGTAGTTTCCGTCCTTAAATGGGAGAAAGTGAGGACAGCAGATTCTGGAGATCAGAGTCGAGAGTGTGGTGCTGGAAAAGCACAGCAGGTCAGGCAGCATCTGAGGAGCAAGAGAATCAATGTTTCAAGCATAAGCATTCCTAAAGAAGGGCTTATGCCCAAAACATCAATTCTCCTGTTCCTCGGAAGCTGCCTGACCTGCTGTGATTTTCCAGCACCACACTCTTAACTCCATCCTTAAATGGCATTAGTAAACCAAATGCATTTTTTTTCCAACAGTTGGCAGTGATTCATAGCCACAATTGGTCTCTGAATCCCAGATTTTTATTGCACTCAAATTCCACCATCTGCTGTTCTGGGATTGCGGACCTGGGTCCCCAGAAAATTCCCTGGGTCTCTGGATTAACAGTCCAGTGATAATACCACTCAGCCATTGCTTCCTCTTATTTATACTGGTTGTCATTATCCAAGCCAATGTTAGCATTACTGACACTTCATCAAACAGTAATGAGAGACTTTGCATTTATGCAACCCAACTCTCATCTTCAGTCCATTGCAAAATGATTCACAGTCAAAGAGCTGTTTTTGAGGGGGATTCAGTATTCTTTTATTTACTTTGATAAAGTTGCACAAATAACACTACAACCAATGATAAGTTAGTCAGGGACCCCAGGCACTTCTATGCAAAAATGCCACACAATCCCTATGTTTACCTGAATGGCCAATTAAGGTTTAACATTTCATCTAAAATGCACCACTCCTGTAGATCTGCACAGAAGTATAACCTAAATTAAGTTCTCAAGTTCTGCATTAGGCTTTGAACCCATATCTTTCTGATAAAAATGCTACAACTCAAACTGAGCTGACATCTAAGACTGGAGAACTTACAGAGAAAGCTACATTTGGCACAACAGCATAAATATAATAGTAGATATACAAATAGTGAAACTGAAATATAGAGTACCCAGGAGTATTAAGCACATGGGAGTTTTTTTAGCTTCCAGTCTGATCAAACTGTGCCAGATTTTTAGTACGCAAACTGCATTTCAAACAGAAGAGAATGGATCTAAGATTTAAAGTTATCTAGATAGAAGCTTGGATTGTTCTGCTACAGGTAGGTAATAATAAGAGAAGATTAAATGGAGGTATTAAAAATCTTGAAGGTTTCCAGAGTCCGCAAAAATAAACATTTGCAAATAGCTAATGGTGATGACAGACGTAAGGACCTTGGTGTTTAGTCTCAAGATCTTGAGTGCAATGATTGTCTCAATTCCAGTTCAGGAACATAAACATGCCAATGGCAAGACACTCAAAGAGATTGTTTTGAGGAAGTGGTCAATTAAGAGGCTGTATCTAAGAATACTGTCCAATTAAGATGGCAGGTAGGTTCTGCTGGAAGACTGAATGGAGTATCTAATGCTCTGGGTGACCAGCAGCTACATTGAAAGATGAGATCTTCTGTACCCGATGATAAGAAACCAAGATTTTACCAAAACATGCTATTTCTACCAAAATAGAAATCAGAACTAAGTACAAGAAGTCAAATGTGAAATATTTGAATTCCTTTATGAGAACAAAGTTTGCAGCTCCTCAGTGGCTCATTTGCTAACATGACAACATTGAACTGAGCCATACAGCCCACTAAAGTCAGATTCAGTCCTTGGATTGTGCTAACTCAGCTGATCTCAGACAAAGCTATAGCCAGTAGCATTTGGCCCCAATGATAGTCAATCATTGCTCCAGCAATACCCTTTGAAAAATATGCAGGATCTGAATCAATCATGATTGACGCTTGGTCAGATACTCTGGCTACAATCACTATCTAGACTTACTGAGGAGAAACGGGACATTTCGGACAAGCAGTGGTGCCAGTCGATCAATAATTCAGCTGAAGGCACAAGCTTTGAGAGAGAAAGGGCAAAAATTGGAACCAGAATCAAAATAGAAAAAGCAACTGAAAAAACACACTATAGAATCCAGGTATCACAGTAAAATCAGAGTTCGCTTTGTATTTTAAGGGAGAAGCAGGTAAGATAACATGTAAAGCAAGGTGCAGGATGCAGGAGGAGAGCAGTGAACTGAGAGTGGTTTTGGATCGATTCAGTGAGGAGACAGAATGAGCACTGTAGTTGATAAAGTTTGATCATGCTGTGCCATATTTTGAATGCTGATCAGTTTTCCAAGGCTCCCAGGCAGAAAATATGCACGCTGTTCAATCCATCCAACATGTTCAAAAGGGAAAGTTAATCATCATGGAATGGTGTGCCGACGCCTGGAATAGGCATTAGTCTCTTTGAATAAGCAAGTAAGGTGCCTAATGCTTACATGAATCTTCAAATTTGGACTGATTTGCCCTGAAGCCTTTGGCTTTTTCTTCATGAAATATTTTCAATATAAACCTACCTGAACGTTGAAAGACAGAAGCTGGAAAACTAGTTATTTGCACCATCATAACTTGATATTAATGAGACGAGAGGCCCGGTATTGGGGCACCTCATTCACAGGGATCCAATGGGACAAATAATCTTCTGTGCTGTAAACATACATGGTTCTAGGGATTCAGTGAATGAAGACGAAAATGGGTACATTTCGTACACTACAAAGAGCATATTATTCAATAACTGAATCGGATTGATATCAAAAGTTTTAGAAAGGTTTTCATTTTTGGAAATTAGCAAGTTTAGTTTTTTTTCCACAGTATGAATTCTGTAAATATATTTATCACCAGTTTCAAGAAAACAGATTTTATGTTAGGTAAAAATGTACGATTAACTTTGCATTTTAATGGGATACATAGGTTTACCTCATTTTTAAGTGCAACTTGTCTATAATTACACAGTAGGTTGTAAGTCATTAAGTTCTCTCCATTATAGAAAAAAACTTGGTATTCTACCAAAAACCATGCTTCCACTCTACGTTCAAATTTAATACTTTAATAACTTGGTATAGTATATACATGCATCTTAACTAATAGTCTCTCAAGGCCAATTCATATATTTCATCTTTTAAAAAAATCTCTGCTTGGAGCCCAGACATACAGAACGACTGCAAGCTCAGCCTTTCATGGTCTGTATTCATTTAGAGTTTTCTGGGTCGTGTTCATTTTATGCTGCTGCTGATGTGTTGTCAACACTGAATGCAGGAATTGTAGTTTAGGACCCACAGCTGTATGACTTACAGTCCTCGGAGTAACTGAAACCAGAAATGACTTCATCCCAAAACTTTTTTCCACATCGTGCAGAACGCAGTTATAAATATGGGTGAAAGGTAATGTAAGTAATATACTCCTCAACAACCAAGTCATGAACAAAAACCAAAGCAACAATCTGGATCAAAATTTCACTTTTAATGAGTTATTTGGTACGATGTTACAATTTTAGTTTCCTAGACGGTATTTTAAAACTGAAATATATATTATTCAATAAATTCCAAATTCTTTAGAAACAAGCAGTTTACTTGAAAAATAGTGCTGAATTGGCTTAAAATGATTTGACGGGCTAACATCAAAAATGACAATTGGTATTTGTGGTGTTACTAACAGGTTCAATGCCCTGCATTTTATGCAAAACACTGGAAGTGTGCAAATACAAGCAAATGAACAAGGAACAAGGGCACGTCACTTGGCCCTTCAAGTCTGCTCTGCCATTCAATAAGATCATAGTTGATCTGATTTTAACTTCAACTCTGCACTTCTACCTACCCCTGATAATGTTTCATCCCCTTGATAATCAAAAATCTTTCTACAATGGCCTTTAAAATATTAAAAGTGTCTGTATCCACTAACTTTTAAGGAAAAGAATTCCAAAATTTTATTTCCCTTGGAGAGAAAACTTTCTTTCCTCATCCATTTCTTAAATGGGTGACCCCTTATTTTTAAACTATGACCCCTAGTCTCAATTCTCCCACAAGAGGAAACATCCTTTCCACATCCACCCAGTCAGGTTCACTGCTTAGTCTTTTGATTTGCTTAGAAATTGAGCACTTATTTTAAATCGAGGTAGTAGATAATATGAGTGATCGCTATTTGCTTTAGTTGAAGTATTTTAGTTCTGGGGTAATAATTCAGTGTGAACAATTAATCAAAGTAATTGTTATGGCCTTTTGAACAGAAGTTCTTGATCTTCCACCATATTAACTGTGGTATGAATGAATTTACAAAAAGCTTTCACTCACAACTTTTGTTTTATAAAGAGAGAAATGAGTCCACAGTCCTGCAGCACATTTTAAGCAATTAAAAGACTCCCTAAAGTCGCGCTAGCTGTGGGCCTAAAAGTTCCAAAGACTAATAAAATCTAGTGAAAGAATCTTATCCTTTTAACCATACTTTCCATACCAATTATTTGGCTGCAGATAATACAATTATTATTCATTAGCTTTTAGCCTACAATGTGAAAATGTAGGTAGCAAAAGTAATGGAATTTAACTGGAAAGAGAGTAATTTTCAGGAAACATAAAACAAAAGGACATTTCCAGAGCAGACATCATGGTGACATTTATCTACGAATTTGCAAGTGATATAACAAAGTATTCAAACTAATAGGCCAGTGTATATTGTCTGTTTCACAATGAGATCTAATAATCTCAGCCCATCATAATTAACAGGAAGGAGCAATGGGAATGAACGTACTGTCTATTCTGGCACATTACAAATGAATTGAGTTTAGTTTGAGGAAGCTATGAGCTGGCTGCAAGGGATGTGGTGGCAGCTGAACAAGTAAAGAAATTCTGAAATGAATGGTTAGCAGAGAGCCAGTCACCTCATGCTCATGAGGACTGGATTAGCATGCTAGACGGCGATTAATGGCACAAAATCCTGAAGAGCTGAACTAAATTCTGTTTCATGGTGCAAGTGCAGTTGACAAGATGGATACAAGACAAACACAAAGTATTGCAGATGCTGGAAATCTGAAATAAAAGCAGACAATCCTGGGAATATTCCGCTGCCCCGGCTGCCCCCCGGCACCCGATTTAACTGGCATTCAAGTATTGGATAAGCAGTGGGATCGTGAATCTTGGATGTGGAAGTCATGCCTGTTGCAAGTTGATGGCCAATGAGAGACTGGCATCTCTATCGAATGCAATGTCATTGGGAATTTAGTAGCTGTTGGTAGCATGCCACTCACCCAAGAATGATGATCAAGAATAGATTTGGACAACAGGTAATTGATGGCAAGAGGTGCTAGGGAGGCAAACGGCTTTGGGAAGTTTGCAGCAAGGACAGGGAGATGGCTCACAGTAGCCACCCTCTCTCTCTCATACATGTGCACATACACCCATCACAATGCCGTGTTGCTGGATCAAGCTCTGAGTGCCTCTGAATGACGGTGTCCTCCAGCAATTTAGAAATAACAATGCACAGATGTTCTTGTCACATGGTGAGTCCCTGAACTACCAGCCCCTCACAAACCCATCTCTGGTGGATTAATGCTACTCGGGGTGGGGGCAGACATTTCAAGCCTGTGACTTTATAAAATTGCACGTTTGAAAGGGGGAGGGGGGGGTGTGGAATGTACAGTGGAGGAGCTGGTGAAGAACAAAAGGGAAGGTTTATGATAGTGTAGTTTAATTCCTCCTGCACTCCACCCTAAGTTTTGTGGTACAACAAGGGGATGCAACAAGTAAGGGAACAAGAATGTGTGTGTCAACGAGGTGCTGTATAATAGCCATCCAAATGCAAAGGAAAGAGATTAAGAAAGAAACAAGTTGAACTAGCAAGGAAAATAAAACAAGGGCAATGGATATGGTTCCAAATTGTTGATCTCAATCATAAAACCAGAAGATTGGAGAGCATCCAACTAAAAAAATAAGAGTTGATGTTCCTTATGGTTGTATTGAACTTCATTGGAACACTGCAGCAAATAAAAATGTGAGAGTGGGAACAAGATAGTGAATTTAAAAAACAAATAATCAGAAGCTTGAGTTCATGATTATGGACTGAACAGAGTCTACATTTGGTCTCCCAAACCTCAAGGAGATAACATCATGAGCAACCAATACAGAAAACTGGAATAAGTACAAGTAAATTGCTATTTCACCTTGAAGGTTTGTTTGGGAATTTAATGGTGAGAAGGGAAGGGACAAAAGTGCAGCAATTGCATTTCCTGCACCTGCAAGAGAAGGTTATATAGAAAAGGGAGGTAGGGCTAGGGGTGGCTGAGAGGTGGACCAATGCAACATTGAGGAAACAGTCCATTTGGAATGTTGAAGCAAGTGGGGAAGGAAAAGAAAGATGTGCTTGCTGGTTGCATCTTGTTAGATGTGGTAGAAGTGGCAGAAGATCATCAATTGAATATGAAGATGGGTGGGGTAAAGACAACCAAAGGGAATTCTATCATGATTCTGGGAAGGGTTGAAAGAAGTAGTTTGAAATGGGAAATGTGATAAAAATGTGGGAGAGGCCTGCCACCATCCTGGAGAGGAATTTTCAGTTGAGACCATCAGAATTGATTAGATAGAGGGTAACCTTGCCCAAGTATATTTTCAGACTATACAATTGGTGTATAGTACAGAGTGTTTTTAAGAAATGGAGTGAGTAAACATAATCATGTATCTGTGGGAATCTATAGGCAAAGAACATTATTTGAAAGCTGATCCCTAGAAATGGAGATACAAAATAAACAGAAGGAAAGGTTTAGAAATGGACTGGATTGAAGGTGAGAGAAGGTTTGAAATTGTAAACAAACCCAACTCCACTTGTCAGTTCAGAGTGAGAATCGGAAGTGGCGTTAATACAATTATCACATGAATGAGGCGACCTGAATAGGAGTGAAACAAGAAACATTCCACATATGTCACAAAAAGGCAGACAGAGCTAGGAACAATGCTGTTCTTCTGCAAACACTATTTATGGAGAAATTGAAAAGAGTTGAAAGAGAAATTGTTCAATACAAGAACTAATTCAGTCAGTTAAGGATTTGTGGGCAATGGGAACTGATTGGGCCTCCATTGATGGAAGACACCAAGAGCAATCAGAACATCCTAGTGGAGACTGAACTGTAGAGAGAGTTCATGTCTGGTGACAAGGATAGGGTAATATCTGAAAATTGAAATTTGTTAAAGTGTTCCATCCACAACATCTGGTGCACCCTAGTAGTCCCTCCCCTTCCCATGGCATGGTCCCATGTGAGAGCAAGAAATGAAACACCTTTGTCTCCTTCCTTCTCACCATTTAAGGCCTTAAGTGCCCTGGTGATGATCTTTCTATATAGTGGACTGTATTCATTGTTCACAATGGGTTTGGTTCTATGTTAGGGATTCCTAACTCAAATTGGGTGGCCACTTTGCATGAACACCCCAGTCTCTGTCCTCAAGCATGACTCTGAACTTCCAGCCACTTACAATTTAAATTCTGAACCTTATTCCCACTCTGGCCTTTCTGTTCTTAGCCCTGCAGCATTCTAATAATATTCAATGCAAGATTGAGGAATTGTACATCATCTCAATACTCTTTAGCCTTCTGGACTCAAGATAGAGTTCAATACTTTTAAATCAAAGCCTCTACCACCATTTTGGTCCATGCACTCTTTTTTTTTCTGGTTCAGCTTGATCTTTTTTTTTCTTTTTTTTAAAGCATTTAGATTGCATTTGAATAGCTGTTATCAATACTATGATGACAATTTTATTGGATCCACAGATTTCTAATCCAAATACATTTTTTAGTTGCTTCTAACATAGTATTAATGATTCTAACTGAGCAGTTAGCCCAGAATGATTTGGATCGGATAATCCCTATGCAATGATCCTGTAGGAGAAAATTCAATTTGGATATGTTATTTTAATAATCTTGTAATGAATCTTCCTCAAATAGGATACATTCTATATTTAGAGTGAGGAAATAAATGTGTAATATATGAAATGGATCTGATGAAGACAGGATGATGTAAACTTGTTTAAAATATTTTCGTAACCAGAGTTTATATGAATGCTAATTATATCACTTGCCATACCATACCAATTCTATCACTTTTTAAAACAATCTTTTTAGCTGTTGGACGAGTCTTTGTGGTTTGCTCAGCTATCCATTTAAAATTTTCCATCTGATTTGGGAAACAGCCTCAAGCAGACACAGGCATAATGTTGTTTTTTCAAATAAGGCATTTATCATTTGGTCAACCCACTCCATTGCTACTTCTTTCACAGGGGCCTACTCGGTGCCAACATATACTACTCAGCTGCCAGAGGGCTACACAGGTTAGTGGAGTAGGTGAGATAGAAAACAAGTCCTTAGGGAATGCAGGGCAGGGAAAGAAACCAATATGATTGCCTAATATCTCATGAAGTACTTAGCATCCAAGAGCCTTTGCGTCAGGTATCTCCATTACTGTTGGGAACATGCAAATTTGGTGAAGTGATCACCTGCACAGCTTCAGGCTGCTTCTGCAGCACCCCGATTCTCAATTGTAAGTAAACCAATTGAAGTCTATTGGTGTGTGGTACACAACAAGCCAAGTTCACATTGCTGAAAGGCTGCCTCAAACCAAAATCCAGGCTATTACTATTTTGCCCAATTGTATTTACAATGCGCAGACTTTGAAAGAAAGGAAAAAATCCTTAAGGCAGGTTTCAGGCTTTCAGAAAACCCACAAAGAAAGATACTGTAAAACTAAAGCACTGAGTTTTAAGAAATTTGTGAAGAACCAATTAGTTTTATGCTCAATGCATCAGAAATATAATTGTAAGAAAATATGGCATTTCTGCAGGGGAAAATGTCACTAGTGTTTGAAAGAAAACATTTTTATTTAAGCACTCCCTTGTTACTTTTATTTAACAGTAAGTTTAGGGGAGAAAACATTAATTAATGCTCCAGAGGACACTCTTTTCAACCAATAAGTAAAAATGTTTTACGTTGTGAATTCATGATGACTTCTTGTGAGTTTATTCTAGTCAAAGCCTGATAGATTTGAGACACAGTCTTCTAAAGAACACCACAGCTTGTAATTGTATCCCTTACAATTCATTGTAAATAGCCAAACAATGTGATGATTGAAATCTATTGCAGCACATTCAGTATATGTTTAAATATTTTAGAGCTTTGCACCAAAAATAACTATCATTTGGCTGAAAAATAGTATCATTTTGACAAGTGTAAAGTCTTTTCCCCAAATTTTTTATCTAATTGTGCTTTAAAGCTTCAGCCTCTGTAATTTTGCAAGCTGAGTTGATCCAATGAGAAAACATATGGTAGGGGATTTGAAGCCACATAGCTGGAGTGCATCATAGACTTATCCCCTGTTTTAGTGACACGAGTATCCACGGTTGAATTTGTCCAGCCACCCATTTAAAAAGGTGGAAGAAAGGGGTGCAAAAGGATTACAACTGCCAATCCTGACTAAAAGAGAACATAAACAATTAGAGGTTCTAAAAAACCTTGAGGCGCTGGAATGATTTTTGTTTATTTGCTTACCATGTTAAGTTAAATATCTGTCTACATTAATCATTAATGAACCTGTAGCAGCTTGCCCAATAAACCTTCCTTAATGAACAGCCGTGAGTGCAGTATTATCATAGCTGGGGCTTCATTAACAAACAGAATTGAACCTTTCTACTCTGCCGACTGCAAAGCCCTTAAATATTGTCTATGCTTTTTAAAAATGTACATCTTTTCTGTCCTTTACAAGACTACATGGAAAAACATAGTAGATGGTGACTGAACTCTCCAGTGTCAAACTGAAGTAATCTGATCTCTATACCACAGGGAGGAGCTGTGGTTCCGCTATGAACTATCAAACCCAGCGGAAAATACTGCAATATGCTGTGGCAGAACTGATGACAAGGAGGAAAGGTAGGATTTTATAAGTTCCTGAATTTTATTACTGTGCAGCACATAGGAATGTCCACTCAATATGTTAAGAAGTTAGTGAAAAAGGCATATAAAAAAAAAGGATGAAATGGTGCAGTGAATATTTATTAGTGAAAATTATGGGCTCTCTAAACAGAACTACACTTGGGATAATAGATGAAAAAAAAGGATTTACCATAGAAATAAATTAAAATGTGGAAGAAGGAGAAATAAAATAATATTGCACAGGCAGAGTACAGAAATAGGTTGAGGTTTAATGATTCTTTGATTTTTTGGGGGGTGATGGGGCCCATTTATTCAGATATTGGGCTACTAAAAGATGCAATCTCCGAAATTATTAACTTGGACAAAAAAAACAAAGGAAGCATACCTAAGGTCGAGGCAACTAAAAGCAGACAAAGTCCTTGAAGAAGATAGAAAAAGCAAGAAGGAGCTCAAACAGAGAGTTAGGAGGGCTAAAAGGGGCTATGAAATGTCCTTGGTCAGCAAGAGAATCCCAAGGCATTTTATACATATATTAGGGTAGCTAGGGAAAGAGTTGGTCCACTCAACGAGAAAGGATAGATATGTGTGGAGCCAAAGGAAATGGGTGAGATCCTCAATGAGTACTTTACATCAGTATTTACCAACAAGAGGGATGTAAGAGATGTTGGGGCTAGGGAAAAGTGTATGAATACCCTCGAGCAGGTAAATATAATGAAGGAGGAAGTGTTGGGTGTCTTGAAATATATTAAAGTAGACAAGTCCCCTGGGTCTGATGGGATCTATCCTAGAATACTGTGTGAGGCAAGGGAGGAAATAGTTGGGGGCTTAACAGATATCTTTGCATCCTCTTTGGCCTCAGGTGAGGTTTCAGAGTACTGGAGAATGGCAAATGTTGTGCCTTTGTGTACGAAGGGAAACCAAGATAATCCAGATAATTACAGGCTAGTGAGCCTGAGATCAGTTG
>NC_057731.1:24552471-24562471 GCF_004010195.1 Chiloscyllium plagiosum | reverse complement strand
GCCCAGATGACAGATGCTACCAATGCTTTTCCAAAGCCTGCAGTCAGTGCCCTCTGTGGCATCAGACACTGACGGCTGCAGGGGTGCTGAAATGAGATTGGCAGGGTGTTGAAAGAGTCAACTGCTTTTTTTTTGCTATCATTTTCTAATGGAAGAGCCAGGTATTAGCTCAGAGACCTCAGTGGTTGCTGCTAGCCATTAGTTTCCTCTACAGCTGCACCAGGTTCCGGACTATGAAACTGACATGGTTGGTCATTCATCAGTTTCACAGTCCACACTCACACATTCCTACAACAATATAAATTGAACATCTCATCACGGAGATATCAACACCACAGAGCTAAAATACAGATATCAGCAGAAACAAATCTCAGAAAGTGTAAAAGCAAGGTGATGAAACATAATATAAATTATACAGATTTCAGCAAGCCAGCATTTTATGTTGTTCAACCTGGACTAAAAGTGATGTGAAACTTCCTTTAGCCTAGCTGTCAAACAGGAAATCTTTTAAAGTTGGCAGGAGAATTGGCTGGAATTACCTGTGGAAACATATTGTAAGAGGTCAGTGGAAGGGTCACTAAGTCGGAATGCAGTGTGAGAGTTTTACATCCATAATTACTCCCTTTTTTTAATACCGTCTATTTCCGTGAGTACCACTGCACGCAAAGTTGTAATACAATCAAAATAGCACAAAGAATATCTGCTAAACATAGCAAACAGAATCAAAATACTGCAGAAAAATATTTTAACAGTAGACTACAGTATATTATCCAGCATGTTTAAGCAACATATTGTTGTATTGCTGATGACAATGCAGGAGCTTTAAATTTTATTTTCATAGCTTAATTGTAAGCTGCTAAAGGTATAAAAGGTATGTTACATTTTTTAAAAATTATAACATCATAAGTATGCAGGACGTTATGAGTCGTTTTATGGCATTATGTAATTGATAATCTGAAATGAAAATCCCGCACTAAAATCATGGGGGCAATTTCACCCCCTTCCAGATCAGTTGAATTTTACTTTTCAACTGAGATAATAGTGAAAATTTGATTTTCAATTCTGGGGTAACCTAAATTTTAAATCGAGTGCTTTTTATTATCTTCCTTTACCCACTCAGTGCTGTGTTTTTGATTGTTACGTTGTATTTATAAGTATAGATTATGACTTGTGGAAAGTAAATTAGTCAGCATACAAGAATAAAAGGTTCCAACTCATCCCAAAGACTACATTTAGAAGAATGAAAGATATTTACCTTTCCTGTGATGCACTATATTTTAACAACAATTCTGTACTTTGTAGTGTATAACTGAATAAAACTATATCAGTTTATGGATTTAAATGCGGATTTGGAGAATCTTCTGTTAGCCTGTGAAGAGAGCTTGTATAGGAACCTCCGTTGATGATCCCTGGAGTATCAGGTCTAGAATATCATTAGGCAGCTTTTGACAAGCCACAGTGGAATTTTAGGCTAAGGTGGAATGGATCTGCCTCAATATCTCTACCAATCCAGAGGTGAACTGAGACAGTCAAACCACTTTGCTCCCTAAATTATTCAAGCCAGTTACATATCTTGTTGAACTCCTGAAGCCTGAGAAACTGCACAATAAAGGGCCAATCAGGGTCGTCAACTAAAGAAGCAGGATCTCACAGGACCAGAAGGAAGAAAGTGAAGTTCTGGTGGTTTGAAACATAAGGGGTGTAGGAATGAGATATAGATCATCCAGTTTTTGTCACTTAGCTCTGAACAGATCCAGAGACTTGGCATTCCTCTCCAACAGACATTCTGCTGTGTGTTTCAAGTGAACAACATTCTTGCATTTAGATAGCACCTTTCATAGCCTCAAAATGGCTCACAGCACTTTACAACTGATAAAGTACATTTGAACTATCATCGCTGTTTCAATGTAGGTCAATTAGCAAGATCCTAACATGAGTAATTTGTCAATAACCAGATATTCTGGCTTCATGATGTTGGGTGAATGATAAACAATAACTGGATGTAAGGACTATTCTACTGTTCTTCTTCATGTGCCATTCAATTTTTAACATCCACTTGAGGGACCAAATGACCTTGACTTAAAATTCCAAACAAAATGTGACAGTTCTGGAAGACCAGCACTGCCTCTGTCCTGCACCATGTCAGCCTGAGGGACTAAGGAACCACTTAAACAATCCTTTACTATTTTGTGAAGAATGGCTGACTGCATTTAACTTTTTCTTCATTGAACTTTCTTTCTCTCCATGTATCTCATGCTATGGTGACAGATTTCCATTTTTTTCCAAATATTTTTAACTTACTCAATTCGACAATCGTAAGGAAAACTTTGTTCTTCTTGCCGGTCTTTTATATCCTGTTGTCAGGGACATTGGAATCTCTCAGGAATGCAATGATCAGCGGAATCTTTCATATACACTATGCCTCCCTAATCCTTTTACTTTGAATTTGAATCCATATATTATTAGGTAGCTGTTTAGTTCAGTATGTTGTAATACAATAGCAAATAAAGGTTGATGGTTTGATCAGACCTGGCGGGAATCAATTATAAAATTGGCCACTAAACTTTTATATTTAAAAAAAAGACACAATATGCGTCTGCACTCAACAACACTGGCCATCTTTCACTGCTACAGTATTCCACTTGAATATTTACTTAATGTTCCTCATACTATTGTGATTGACATTCTATGCATTTTTAGGTTTTAGTTTTAAGTTCACCACATGTAGTGTTTCTTTTTGTTTATTTGTCCTGCAGAACTCACTGGAAACTCATTACATCACCAAAAGCATAAGTGCATTCATGTTTGCAATAACATATACTTTCAAAAACAAAAGATAATCTTAAATGTTGAAAGCGCTAATAACAATAACATATATCTTCAACATGTCACAGTTAGTTCCCAAAAGGCATAAATCATCTTGTCAATGACCTAAAACTCCTTTACAATTTTCATGGAGGCAGACCAGGTTTTTAATACATGGTTCTTTACACAAATCAGAAGTGTTGTGAACGTAATCAGCATAAGGGGGCCTTTTCAAAGATGAATTCAAAATTCCATACACCCACGGCTGACTGTAAGTTCTGAAAAACTCAAACCCTATAGTCTCTCATTCTTAGCTGAGAGCCCAATCATCCATTAATCTCTTGAATTACCTAAGCCTCACTTAATTGACAGCTCTGACTGTTTGATCTCTGCTGTCAACTTTTAAATATTTTTCATTGTTATTTACGCAAGGTTTTAGAATAGTTTCATTACAAGTGCTTACAGTTTCAACTATTGAAATTTCAAGGATTTTCAATTATTGTCGCTTTCAACATCCTGTAATAGAAAGCAATTTTTAAAAATCTTCATGGAGTGGTATCAATGATTGACTGTCTTTAAAATACTTATTCACATATTCAGAGGTCACTTTGGCATTCAGTGGGTGAATGGGAATGTGACTTCCACAGGGTGGAATGTTGATCCATCGGAATGAATACAAGGGCACAAAATTGCATGGGTGCTGTTTGAAATGACATTGCTTGATATGGGGCAGGGGCATTAGGGGTCATGTGGGGATGGTGGAGTGGGACGATGTGGTATGGATGGGTCATGGGCAATATTGTGAGTGAAGCGGGTATGAGGGTTGATGGCCTTTTTGTTTTTAGTTTAACCAGGGTGAGGTTTACACAGAACTAGAGCAGAACATCCAAACTGCCTAAGTGGCACCTAGCTGCCCCCATGGATCAGTTGGCCCAAAGGTAGCCATCGCCCTGGAATAGAAGTCCTTGCTTTCCTGGCAGTTGCTCATGAGCATTCGCACTGAGGATTAACTCAAGCCTAAGTATCTCCCACTTTACAACCAAGCTAAACTAAAATCTGCTGGGATTGGAAACCTAACCCTACCTGCTGTTTGGGTCACCTGCTGTAGTACAAAGAATTTGCCTATCATGTTATGGACAGAATTTTGTTGAAACCATTGTAGATGCTAACGTATAGATTTCAGGATTATTTAACTGTTCCCTTTGTTCAGATTATGACTAAAATCTTTCGACATGAGTTCTAGTTTTCCAAATGATTTGCAAATTTTCCAAAAAGAATGTGTGGAAATTCTCTTATTTTGGAACTAGCATTTTCAGCATTGAAAGGAAAAAATATTGTGTTTTCCGTTGTGTCATATAAACTGCAGATAAGTCAGGAGAAGATGCTTTCTCATACAGTCTCGTTCTCTCCACCTATGATGCGGGAATCACCAAAATATCCAGATTGCCAAAAAAAATGTTATAGCAAACAACTGCTCAGAAATTCCATCCTTTGTTAGTACATAACCCCCAGATATGTTGCAAAATGTGACATTTGCCTGTCACACTTCATGTAAGAGATCCTAATCCTGAGAGAATGGAGGTGCAACATATTGGTGATCATGCATCATCCTGACTTGGAGCTATCACTGTTCCATCACTGTCACTAGATCAAACTCACAGCTTAACATCACTGTAGGTTTATCTACACCACATGGGCTGCAGCAGTTTAAGAAGGCGGCTCCCATCCACCCTTTCAAGGGCAGTTAGGGATGTGCAATAAATATTAGGCTAGTTCACAAAGCCCACATCCCATGAATGAATATAAAAGAAAAACATCATGCCCACCATATTTGCAGAGGCAGAGCAAAGCCGCTGGAATATATAGACTCAGAAGGTCAATTAAGGGACTACAAAAATGTCAGTGTTAAAAGCTTTGCTTCGGTATGGGCTGATTGAAAGAATTCACTGCTGTCTTAAAAAAATGTCACATTATCCTTTGTAAAATACTTAAGCCAGTTTGATATTGTTGAAGCCAAAACAATATTTAGCTTCCACAAAAGGTTATATATATGAGTATTAATGAATTATCCAACTACTGGCTAGAATTATTGTATATTGATTTCTTTGTAAAGCACCAATTTTTCTTCAATGAATGTCAGTAGTCCTGCAATATCTGCCCTGACAATGAAAATATTGATGTATAGTGCTGTCATAAAAATATTCTGCATGTCAGTTTTTCATTTCAGGAGCTGGACCGCTATAAATATATTCCAGCTGCAACACATTTCTACAATTATTGAAAACATCACAAACTAATTACAGAAAATAGCCATGTTCCAATGTGGTCTCTAACAATCCCCACAACAGATGAACACTATCCACAATATATCACAGAAGGGCATAAAGTCACCCTCAACGTGTGTGCTCTGCTTTATTCAGCAGAAGTATTGTTTCACAAAACGGTGATCAGATTTTTCAAAACAACACCACTGTGGGATTTCCATAATTATCAATTTTTAAACTAATGAGCCAACATTATTCCAAGAAGGTTTTTACGCCAAAAATCATTGGCTGCTATCAATACGAAACAGAGGATACTGCACCATTGGCAGTGAAAAGAACTACCTTTGTTTAGTTAGTGAGAAAGACCACAGAATGCACAAGGGATATCAGTATAATCAAATTGTCCAGATCTTTCTTACAAGAGAAATAGAATGCACAATTCATTGGCCACCTAAGTATTATTCTTTTTGTGTATGTGGTACTATATAGTAGGTTTTCCTCTTATATGTATTCCTTATACCTTTCACATCTTGCCTGTCCTCTTTCACCAGAAATGTGAATACTTCATGTTAAACCATCTGGTACTAGAAAGCGTGCATCCCCACTCTTACCCCTGGGAGGTCAGTGCAGTTTCACATAGATCTGATCTTGGGCTTGCTATCCTTTCTTCCTCTTTCTCTGGTTTTGTCCCTGCCCAAGTTTCCCTGGGGATGGACGATGTGGGGACTATCACTCTTAAGGCCTTTCATGGATATTGCATTATGTAAACTGCATAACTGATCACAGTAACAAAGTATTGGTTTTCATTATGTCATGCTTCTTCTGTTTTGATTGGGCCGTAAATTATATGGCTATTGGTGGGCACTGAATTCCGTCCATGGATAGTGGGATTTTTGATTATTTGTTCATGAGATGTGACGATCACTAGTAATTAAAGTTAATATTCATTACCCTTGAGAAGAAGTTGGTATGCTGTCTTCTTGAAATACTGTAGTTCATCAAAAAAATCCCAGTGCTTCTTTCTCTCAGTTCATTTAAAATAGGGTTTATCTCATTTATAAAATCTCTAGAATGTGGTAGCAAGCCATTTGGCCATCGGGTCCACACTGACCTTGTGAAGTGCATCCCACCCATATCCACCCCATCCCAGTAACCCTGCATTTCTTGTGGCTAACCCACCAAACCTGCATACCTCTGAACACTACAGGCAACTCTGCATGGCCAATCCATCAAACCTGCACACCTATGGACTGTGGGAGGAAATTGGAGAACCCAGAGAAAACTTGGCGGGGAGAATGTACAAACTCCAGTTTCCCAAGTTTGGAATCAAACCTAGTGGTGCTGTGAGGCAGCAGTACTAACCACTGAACTACCGTGTACTCTCATTTGAATTTAGGCTTTCACCTGGAATTCCAATACTTTACCATTTTGTTTAATAACATGACTGGAGTCTGCACATCCTCAATAGACGGGAACTGGAGACCATGCTGTTAGAAAGTCATAAATGTTTATTGGCTCCTTATACTATTTACAAGGTAGACTGTTGTAAGACATTCATCAGAACCTTTCTGTCAGGTTCCAGTAACATGTAATCTGACATCCTTGATATTGCATTCTAACAAATAGCTAAATAGTTATTAACACCTCATACAACATCTCTTCCCCATTACAGAGTCATAGAATCATAGAGATGTACAGCATGGAAACAGACCCTTCAGTCCAACTCGCCCATGCTGACTAGATATCCCAATCCAATCTAGTCCCACTTGCCAGCACCCTGCCCATATCCCTCCAAACCCTTCCTATTCATATATCCATCCAAATGCCTCTTAAATGTTACAATTGTACCAGCCTCCACCACTTCCTCTGGCAGCTCATTCCATATATGTACCACCCTCTATGTAAAAATGTTGCCTCTTAGGTCTCTTTTATATCTTTCCCCTCACCCTAAACCTATGCCCTCTAGTTCTGGACTCCCCGGCCCCAGGGAAAAGACTTTGTCTACTTACACTCTCCATGCCGCTCATAATTTTGTAAAGCTCTATAAGACCACCCTTCAGCCGCCGACGCTCCAGGGAAAACAGCCCCAGGCTGTTCAGCTCCTGTCTATTGCTCAAATCCTCCAACCCTGGCAACATCCTGTACAGCTGCAACATGACCTCCCAACTCCTGTACCAATAAAAGAAAGCGTACCAAACGCCTTCTTCACTATCCTATCTACCTGCGACTCCACTTTCAAGGAGCTATGAACCTGCCTTCCAAGGTCTCTTTGTTCAGCAACACTCCCTAGGACCTTACCATTAAGTGTATAAGTCCTGCTAAGATTTGCTTTCCCAAAATACAGCACCTCGCATTTATCTGAATTAAACTCCATCTGCCACTTCTCACCTCTCACATCTGGTCAAGATCCTATTGTAATCTGAGGTAACCTTCTTTGCTGTCCACTACACGTTCAATTTTGGTGTCATCTGTAAACTTACTAACTGTACTTCTTATGCTCGCGTCCAAATCATTTATGTAAATAACAAAAAGTAGAGGACCCAGAACTGATCCTTGTGGTACTCCATTGGTTACAGGCCTCCAGTCTGAAAAACAACCCTCCTCCAACACCCTCTGTCTTTTACCTTTGAGCCAGTTCTGTATCCAAATGTCTAGTTCACTCTGTATTCCATAAGACCTAACCTTGCTAATCAGTCTCCCATGGGGAACCTTGTCGAACACCTTACTGAAGTCCATATAGATCACATCTACTACTCTGCCCTCATCAATCCTCTTTGTTACTTCTTCAAAAAACTCAATCAAGTTTGTGAGACATGATTTCCCACGCACAAAGCCATGTTGGCTATCCATAATTAGTCCTTGCCTTTCGCAAGAGGCCCAGCAATCACTTCTCTAGCTTCCCACAGAGTTCTCAGGTACACCTGATCAGGTCCTGGGGATTTATCTACCTTTATGCGTTTCAAGACATCTAGCACTTCCTCCTCTGTAATATGAACATTTTGCAAGATGTCACCATCTATTTCCCTACAGTCTATATCTTGCATAATCCTTCTCCACAATAAATACTGATGCAAAATACTCGTTTAGTATCTCCCCCATTTTCTGCAGCTCCACACAAAGGCTGCCTTGCTGACCTTTGAGGGGCCCTATTCTCTCCCTAGTTACCCTTTTGTCCTTAATATATTTGTAAAAAACCCTTTGGATTCTCCTTAATTCTATTTGCCAAAGCTATCTCATGTCCCATTTTGCCCTCCTGATTTCCCTCTTAAGTATACTCCTACTGCCATTATACTCTTCTCAGGATTCACTCGATCTATCCTGTCTATACCTTACATATGCTTCCTTCTTTTTCTGAACTAAACCCTCAATTTCTTTTGTCATCCAGCATTCCCGACATCTACCAGCCTTTCCTTCCACCCTAACAGGAACATACTGTCTCTGGACTCTCATCATCTCATTTCTGAAGGCTTTCCATTTTCCAGCCGTCCCTTTACCTGTGAACATCTGCCCCCAATCAGCTTTTGAAAGTTATTGTCTAATACTGTCAAAATTGGCTTTTCTCCAACTTAGAACTTCAACTTTCAGATCTGGTCTATCCTTTTCTGTCACTATTTTCTATTCCTACTAACTCCCCAACCCCAAAGTCTATCTCAGGCCCTCCAAGTCAGAGAGCCATTGGAGCTTAGTATTTACTTTCAGATCTCCAGCATCTGTTGTTCTTTGTTTTATTATAGAAACTTAGCTAATCTTTCTGACTAGATCCTTGTTTCTTTAGTGGAAGGAGATAGAAACATACACTTTCTGCAGAGGAAGGATGTGAACAATCCAGAGCTGCTTGATGCATTTTCCCTTTCATATGGGCAGGATATCCTGGTTTGCAAAGGCCACTTGCTGGTTAAGACCAAAACCAATCAGTTGCATCTGAGGTCACTGTGGTCAGTGTTGGCCACATAAGACCAAAGACTTACCAAAGAACTCAACTTTCAGCTAGGTCAGCTTTGTTCCAGGACCTAGGTAGACTTCCCAGGATGGAGTGCTGGTAGTTCCTTAAACTTATGATGACAGTTGAATGTGGCAGTATAGTTTGTTTAATAGTAATCCTCCTGCCAAAACTAATCCAGTCTGTCTCTATGATATCTGATTGAAGAGTAAATGGGAAACTTGGACCCTGAGTATGAAATCTCCCACCCATCAAGAGCACTGAAGGAGTAAGGATGTTGTGATTTGGAGGCGCCAGTGTTGGACTGGGGTGTGCAAAGTTAAAAATCACACAACAGCAGGTTATAATCCAACAGGTTTAATTGGAAGCACTAGCTTTCGGAGCCCTGATGACCACCTGATGAATGAGCAGTGCTCTGAAATTTAGCACTTCCAAATAAATCTGTTGGACTATAACCTGGTGTTGTGTGATTTTTAACTTTGTATAAAGCGTGGATTGTATGGTGAATTTGAGACTACGATCATAACCAGAGAACTTGCCACAGACTCAAGTGACTACTGTGACCTCTTTCACAATGAAGTTTGGTAACCATTAGCAGCTTGCAGGTAGGCTGGCTATCAGGAGCCATTGTGCTGGATTTGAAATGAAAATGCTCTTAACCTAGTGGAAGAGGCTGTAATAATAGTGGGTAGTTCCGAGTCAGAGTGTACCAATGTTTAGATTCTTGATTATAGCAAAAGTCCTTTGCTGTTGTGTGTTCTAACATCAAGCTTGCGCCATAAAAACTGGATTCATTGCTGTGCACCCAATTGATTCATGAATTGGTTACCAATTCCTGTAAAGCATTGAATTTTGTCTCATTAAGAGTAATGTAACTTCTTGGATTTTCTTGACTTAGTAAACTAGATGAGTTATTCCAACAATCAACAATGGACTTATGGTCATCGTTAGACTCTTAATTTGTGTTTTTTTTTTATTGTGTTCAAATTCT
>NC_057731.1:24518424-24551971 GCF_004010195.1 Chiloscyllium plagiosum | reverse complement strand
ACCTGACACCACTGTAAGTCAGTGAGCATGAGGGTGATGAGTGAATTGGCCTACTGTGAGTTAAGACACAAGCAGCAGAGTTCTGAATGATGCCAAGCTTTTGGAGGGTAGAGTGTAGAAGATCAGCTATGAGCACATAGTTTTGACGTGGAGATAACAAAGGCATGAATGAGGGTTTCAGCAGAAAATGAAATGGGGAGAGGTTGGGTAATGTTAGGCAAGTTTCTGTACTGATAACTCATCTTGGGTTCAAATCTGACAAAAAAGTTGTTAACACAATCCATCAGTCTCAAATTATTCCCAGGGAAAAGGATGCAATCAGTGGTTAGGAATCGGCATTTTTTTATACTATTTCCATTCAATGGCTGTTACAAGGTTTGTCAAACTCATCTCCATCATGTGTTAGATGGATACTCTGGATCAAGCCCATTTTCATTATCTTTAGGATGATTGCTCCATTTCCCCTAAAGAGATTGTCATTATGGAGACCAAGTTCACCTCTAAAATGAAATTATGGAATGACTGGACCTAGGATCCTTTCTGTTCTCGTTGACCAATAGTCAAACTATGTTCCTATACAGTCTGAAGGATCTTCTGTGATAGTGACTTAGCTATGGCTTTGCAATATGTAAATATTCTATTGTCCTATCCTGTACTTCAACCTTGGTATCCAGATATGTTGCTTTTCCTGGATGATAAGCTAACCTTATATAAATCAGAAAAAGTCCTTTATAATCAATAAGGTGTATCATTAATGATTTGTTCACTGCAACTTGAAACTTTATTTGTTGTAACCGATTTATCAAAAGTTTATTTCATGAGTCTTTGAGCCTGGGTATTACTGTTATTACTGTTATTAGCTGTAGTATGGATAGGCCTATTCTCAGAACAGTTGTAGCTCAATGTAATAACATTGAGAACTGTGCCATTCCTTGTTAGAAGACGTTTTAGTCCAAATCATTTTTAAAATTACCTTAAAGAGTCAAAGATATCATAGATTCAACATTTTTGTAGCTAATTCTGGTAATCTCACAATAGTTTAAAGAAACCTTTTTCCTACTTCTGACATAGTTCTGTAATACATTATTAGGAAATTAGTTACACACAATATTTGCTATTTCCTGAAAATTAACAAGTAAATAAAACACAGTTTTCTTAATTCAAAGGAGCTAATTTTCCCCATTTAATTCAACTGGGTAATAACTTTTCATTTAACTGACTTTCTATATAATTATTATACTTCTGATGTATCATCTCTGTTTGTACCATGAGGAGAGGTCCCATGTTATGTCCACAAACAGCATTTTATTTCATAGTGACTGAAGCTATGGTACACATAAAGGTACAGATAATTGTTCAGCTTGCATAACAGATAGCACTGTTTGTGGATTCTAAATTTAAACAGCTGTCAATTACTTCAGGCCAATAGATTACTTGCCAGGACATCTCTCCTTGGTTGCAAATTTGGGACTAGGAGCAATGATCGAAGTTGAGTTTCCAAATACCAGGTATCAGCAGTGACTCAGTCAGTGGTAGCTATCCTGGTATGGCTCTTGGGGCACAATGGTAGTCTCCCTACATTAGATTTCAGGGAGCCTGGGTTCAAGCCCCACATTCACCAGATTTCTACGACAACATCTCTGAGTAGGTCCATTACAAATTATCTAGTCTGAGTGTCTGAGTTAGTGGATTGCACACGGATGTCCAAAGCCAAAATCTAGGCTGACATCTGCAGTGTAATATTCAGGGAATGCTGCACTGTCAGGTGTACCATGTTTCAGCTGGGACACTAAACTGAAACTGCTTCCTTTCAGGTTTTTCGCAATGACTCCCATTACATATTTTGAGCTGAGGAGTTTACTTTTATTCTATTCATTATTTTATGGGATATTAATGGTTTTGGCAATATTTGTCCCTCAAAAACATAACTAAAAACAACAACGTAGGTCACATGAGTTCAACAACACACTGTAATGGAGAATTGGCAGAAAACACCCAACATATTTCAGTATAATGCGACACTTAGTGGATAAAGTCAAGTCTTCCACATAATTAGGTCATTAATAGTGGACAGAGGATGTCTGCTCTGAGGGCTGCCAGATAAACAAAAGTGGTTGGCTGTAAATCATAAACAGCATTCCCAGGGAGCAATGGCTGGGGCCGGTAACACATTGATCCATGGTAAAGTGCCATTGCTGGATCCTTAGGGGCTAGTGAGTATGGACAGGTTGGGATATACAGGGGAGGGTGAGGTCTCACACAGTGAGCTAGGGCGAGGAAGGGGCTCAGATGCAAAGACAGTGGAGTGACTTTTAGTTGACAAACCCCTTCCTAATACTTGGTTGTTTGATTAGACACTTGGTGCCTTTAAAAGAGATGTTTCCCTGGAATGCTACCAGCAAACATGAAAGGTTTAGTTGGACAGCTTTTATGATATACAGAAGCCATGGTGAACTTGAGAACGTCTATGAGGTATGATTAAATCCCAGTGTGCAGGGAGATTGTTGCTTTTAACTGGATCATGGAGAGATTGTAATGAGGTCAGCCAAGTGGACCTCATAGAATATGAGTTCCCTGAATGGGGCTGTTAACCTGGTATAATCAGGGAGCCCTGGCTGAGAGGTTCATTCTTAGAGCTGGCGCTGAGGAAGCTGGGCCAGTGTCATGGTCATTACATTGTGGTTAGCAGAAAGAAGTGACATAAGCAAGTAAGAAAATAAACATGTGGCAATCAGTACATAGCACAGATCAACCAAACAGACTGTATTCATTGTGTGTGTGTCAGTATTTTAAGAATGGATAAAATCTATTTGACTAAAGACAAATTACCAAGCCCATCAAGGCAGTGCCATGCTGGCTCCATGATTAGCACTGCTGCCTCTCAGCACCAGTAACCTGGGTTCAATTCCAGCCTCAGGCAACTGTCTATATGTAGTTTGCACACTGTCCCCATGTCTGTGAGGGTTTCCTCGGGTGCTCCAGTTTCCTCTCACAGTCCAAAGATGTGCAGGTTAGGTGGATTAGCCATGCTAAGTTGCCCATAGTGTCCGGGGATACATGGATTAGCCAAGGAAACACAGGAATAGGGTAGGGGGTGAGTCTGGGTGAGATGTTCTTCAGAGAGTCAGAGTGGATTTGTTGGGCTGAATGGCCTATTTCCACAATGTAGGGATCCTATGACATGATAAGTGTAAATCAAGGACTGGATTTTCCTTTTGGGTGCAAATTTTATAATTCAGACTGATTTTGCATTGCACAAACTCCACTCCTGACTGGTCTATTACTGTGCCTATGTTTCTTTTTTATCTTTTTCTGTGCAGGCTTTGGGTCCATGGTGATGTTCGCTGAATGTCTGTTAATCAATAGACAGGTACGGGTCTTCATTGTTTCCAAGTATCAAAATAGTTTTTCTTTTAAATCAGCCAGAGGTCTCATCATAGTTTAATTGCACTGTAAAAGGTAACAGCACAGGTCGGAATGTACATTTTGTAAAACATTTCACTGTTGCAGTACTTTCTCCATTTGAAAAGTACTGTAATGCATGTGGATGATTGCACAACACTAATCAACACTGACCAATGCATGGATCAGCTTCACTGTGATGGACCATTGCATTAAAAGCAATCCACATCATAATATTTTCTACTTAACTTTCAGAGTGTTCCAAACTCCTCAGCTGGACAGCCATATCCTTTAAGAGCTCTCAAACCTGCTATGGCTCTCATGGATTTCCAAAAACCAGCACCAACAAACTAAATGGGGTAGGGGTAGAAATTCAATTTTTGCTCCAGGACCTGATCTCAGCAAGGTGGGTGTATGTTTGGCATAATAGGCTTTTCTGACCCGAGAAAGGGCCAGAGGACCATGGTGCATGATTGAGAATGCAGACAAAAATAAGGTTTCCTACTAAAAATGATGAAGTATAGTCATTCACACAGTGAAACACACTACTGCAACCAGGTGAAAATTTGGCCTCAAGGGAGGAAGCAGCATTAAAGAAAGGCAGTTTCCAAGGTTGAAAAGAGATGGCCACATTGCCTTGGGTTGAAGATAGATCCTTAAGATGTGAACAGACAAGCTGATCAATTCGTAAGCAGCAATGGTAGCAAAGGGAAGTTGCTTCATTATGTACTGTATACAATCAATTGACAGGAAAATTCCTCTACAACACAATAGAGGATATTCTCACACTTGCATGATTTACACACAACAAAGGATGTTCAGACTGGGTGCAAATCACAACTAACTGACAAAGGAAAAGAATAAAAGAAACAAAGGGTACAAATCAGCTTTGCTAATATCAAGTAAACATGCCCTTTGGTTTCCAAAGCAGTCTCTGGGTAATATTTTAAAAAAAGATATTTGCTATATTTAGCAGTGCTCTCAGCTTATCAATACATAAGGAAAGAATAACAGCATTCTTGGGCCAAAATAAACCCTCAATCTGTCTCCCATTCGTTTCACATCTTACTGCACTAACATGTGTAGCTGACCAATTGTTTTTACTCACTTTCTTTATTCTATACTCTCTTTACACTAATAAGGATGCTCATGCTAGTGCATTTTTCATCTGGTCCATCTGCTCCCATTATGGCTCAGTTCCAACCTGCCAGACGTCCCTAAGTACCAATCCACATAAAGTCAGCGTATCTTCTTTAAGTTACTTTGGGATCTGAATACTTGTCTCCCATATGAACACACTGTTGACTATATATTGTGTTTCTTATTACCTCAGTCTAGTCTACCATTATCTTCCAATATTGTAAAACATCTAAAATAATACCTACTTGACAAAACCAACTGTTTCACTGACTATTATGAAGTTGTTCTATCACTTTACATTGCATCACTTAGACGATATTACTACTAGAATTAGGCCTTTATCGAAACTAAAGTCCAAGAAGCTGTAAATATTGCAAAAACAAAGAAAAATCTTATGCTTATGCACTATGAATAATATGTATTATACCAGTAGGGGTCACTAATACAATAAATTTCTATAATGCCCTTCTGCCCCTTCTGATTAACCTCTTTAACAAACACAAGATACACATTACGCAACTTCTTATCAATGCAACATAATTGCAAACATCATATAATTTACTTCCATTTAAAGCTGTAGCAAACTGAAAATAAATGTAAGAGTGAGAGCATTTTCTTCGTAAGTATATGCATCATTATTGCTTTATTGTGTTGTAGCAGATTTTTATTTTAAAAAGTAAAGAAAATAGTAAGGCTTGTTTCATGAACTAATGTTTGCTTATGCAGACTATCTGCTGATTGGCACGATGTAATTATATTGGATTATATAAATAATTAAAATTCAAAAATGTACTTAAGTGGGTCAATTGTTGTAATTTCATATATCTTCCTAATCATCTCACATTGTGACATATTACAGTGAACTTATTTTATTTATGCATTAAAATATCACAAGCCAAATACTGATCACCGTTGATTGAATAACTAAGTTGCCCATAATAAACCTTTAAAAAATGTTTCTGTCTGATGTTATCCTAATATTAATGCTGCCCTTAAATCAAGAATGTACATTAAATCTCATGTACATTCACCCATGTCATTTTAAAAATTACAGAGCCAACACGTCCCTTCTCATGACTCAGATTATTGAGTTTTTGAAGTTGCAAGTGAAATAAAAACAATGTTACTTTGATTCAGAACACAAGATTGAATAACATGTCTGAATAAAGATGTGTATTCTGACTTTCTTTAATATTTAAGTCAGACATTCATTGATTTGTTTCTTGTTTTCAGCAGACCTTGACACATGATAAAATAAATCATAAAAATAAAATGTGGTGGTAACATCGTTTATGGACTTCATATAGTCATCAATCTCTGGCTGTGAGTGAATTACCACTGCAGCCAAAGATCTATGCCTCCTAGATTCCAATAGCATACAAGCAAGTTTTTTTTTCCCCACAGCTACTTCAAATGCTAGTGACTGATAAGTATCATTATAGTTTTTTTGAGAGTCTGTTTTATAGGATGTTGCGAAGTGTTGGCATGTGTTTCCAAAGGGCAGGTTTTATCAAGCTCCTTCCAGGTTAAAGTCAACGTGCAGAATCTTACAGGGAATGTACAAGTTGCCACTTGAGCGGTACTGTCATTGCCATGCCAATACTACAGGAAGCTTTATGCCAAAGTTTGTGAGGAGATTTGTAGCTCGGGTGCTCATTGTTGTGGTTCTGTTCACCGAGCTGGGAATTTGTGTTGCAGACGTTTCGTCCCCTGTCTAGGTGACATCCCCAGTGCTTGGGAGCCTCCTGTGAAGCGCTTCTGTGATGTTTCCACCGGCATTTATAGTGGTTTGACTCTGCCACTTCCAGTTTTCAGTTCCAGCTGTCCGCTGCAGTGGCCGGTATATTGGGTCCAGGTCAATGTGTTTGTTGACTATCAACCTGGACCCAATATACCGGCCACTGCAGCGGTCAGCTGGAACTGACAACCGGAAGTGGCAGAGACAAACCACTATAAATGCCGGAGGAAACATCACAGAAGCGTTTCACAGGAGGCTCCCAAGCACTGAGGATGTCACCTAGACAGGGGACGAAACGTCTGCAACACAAATTCCCAGCTCGGCGAACAGAACCACAACAAGCTTTATGCCAAAATGGCTGGTCAGGACGAAACTAAAAATAACTTGCACACCTCAAAAGATTGAAAACATTGTTCAGCAATGTATTACAAAGCAAAATTGGTTATCTGAAAAGCACTACTCTTACAAACAGAACTTCCAGAAGCCAAAACCTTCTCAACTAAGAGCACCTCATCATCACATTTAATATCAGGTTCATATATGTTAAATTCTTAACTTACACATCTGTATTTTAAATGTCAAAGCATTGAACAATTGTAACCATAAGGGTGAAGATAAATAAAATATAGATGAAGATTGATGGAAGGCTTTGAGAAACATAAACATCAGCATGGATCAACTGGGTGAAATGGTCTGTTTCTGTACTGTATATTCCAGGACTTGGTTCCAAAATCAATAACAAAGCGAGGACACTACCCTTTGGTCTTGCAGAAAGCTAGCCATGAAGATCTAGGGATTTTTGCAGCAACTTTTTTTCCATTTTCCCAACTACACTTTGAACTTGACACCAAGGTGTCTATAGGTATTCAGCAGTAAAAACAGCCAACCACTGAAGTATTCTCACAGGCAACAACCAGAAAGTCAAATGCACTGACATCCTTCACTTTCAGTTAGTTTTAACAAGAGTGAAATAAATGATTGTAGCACACATAGGGCATTAAGGTAGAAGTTGAAGTAACTCGCTAGCAACCTTTTCTTTGAAAATGTAAGTCATAACTTTTATTATAACAGGAGATGTTGATATTTTGCAGATACAAAATTTGTTTTCCAGGACTGAAGAGGGTTATTGGCAGTAATTATGAATTCAGCACATCAGTAAAATCACAGAGCAGAACATTCCCAGCCTTAATGGATGTGGAAAATGGTGAGGAAAATATCCTGAGATTGGTAAAAGGAGATTCTCAACATTGAGAAAAAAAAAGATTTTCCAACCAGGTTGTTACAATGATATGAGAAACTCAGTGGTGAACAGTGAGAGACTGTTCTGCTTGTATTTACATTTCATGATTACCTGTTCTCTCTCATTTATTTGCAGATTGCTTTTCTCCCACATAGCGGAAATAAACTACTCACCAAGAATTCCCAACATGAATATCTGAGCAGGAACTTGGCAGCCCCAGCTCACCTCTTTCATCCTCTGGGTCTTCATCTTGGCCAGCATTCCCCAACTTCTTAGGGCAAGCTTCATGGGCAGTGACCACCTGCACCCCCCCTGCTGAGGTTGGCATCAGACAGGCACTAGCCTCACCACATCATCTTGGCACATTGCTGATGCACTTATAGTTCAGTTTACCACTTCCATATTGCACTTTGAGCCCATCGACAACACCTTACATTGTAATGCTGTTGGCAGCTACAAGAGTAGGTCAGAGTCTAGAAATCTTGCAGCGAATAATTCACCTCCCGATTCCTCAAAGCACAAGTCAGGAGTGAGATAGAATGCTCCCCAATTGCCTGGATGGGTGCAGCTCCAAGAACACTCAAGAAGCTTGACACCATCCAAGACAAAGCAGCCCACTTGATTGGCACCACATCCATCAACATTCACTTCCTCTAACTCCAATACACAGTCCCAGCATTGCATACCATCTACAAAATGCAGTGCAGAAATGCACCAATGCTACTTTTACAGCACTTTCCAAACCTGATTCCATCTAGAAGGATAAGGGCAGCAGACACATCACCAACTGAAAGTTCCCCTCCAAGCCACCACCATCCTGACATGAAATGTATTGCCGTTCCTTCACTGTCACTGGGTCAAAATCTTGGAATTCCCTCGCTGAGGGCATTGTGGGTCAACTTAAAGCACATTGACTGCAGAAGGTCAGTAGGCAGCTCATCACCACCTTCTCCATGCCACTACAGATGAGCAATAAATGCTGAGGCAGTCAGCAATGTCACATCCCAAGCACCTACCTATGGATCAGAGCAAGGTACATCACAAGCTTTTAATGTGCTTTCTTAGCACTGTCTCAGTTCACAGCTATTTGGATGCTCCCAGCATCTATGCCCTGCCTTGTCTTTTATGCACAATGATACCTTTTCCACAACTTAAAAGCTCATGGTATTTATGTCACGCCTGTCACCACAACCTAGTTCCCTGTCACCACAACCCAGGTAGTAGGCCACAGTCACTCAAGTCCAGTATAACTCATCCAGGAATTAATGGCAAGCAGTTGGGGAGATGCACAAAGGTCAGTTAAGGCTCTGATCACCCATCAATTGAAGTTATCATTCCAAGTTGAGCCAGGAAAGGGCAACAGTCAATGTTGAATGCACTTTAGGGGGTCTGTCCACTGAAACCAAAGGGTCTATTGCTGTTGCAGGCAATTTGGGGAAATCAATTGAGGAGATTGGAGGCTTCCTAGGATTATTGTTCCCTCTAATTTTCTTTGCAGTTGCACAGGCATTCAAGTTCTGTGCACAGAAACACAACTTCCGGAATGGAAATCAATGTTACGATTGGCATGCTGACATTGATTGGTGTGCACAGAACCTTGGAATGGCTGCACAAGTGGATAGCCATGCAAAGTATGAGGAACATTGCCTGGGATACAAAGGGAACAATAATTGTGAATAAGGGTTACTCAATATACAGGGAGACAGTAAAACATTGGAGGTCAAGGGTTATTGTAGGGTGGGCATCACCAACAGGGTGAAAGTGAGCACTGCAGATGTTGGAGATTAGAGTCAAGATTAGAGTGGTGCTAGAAAAACACAGCAGGTCAGGCAGCATCCGAGGAGCAGGAAAATCAACGTGATGAAGGGCTCCTGCCCGAAACGCTGATTTTCCTGCTCCTTGGATGTTGCCTGACCTGCTGTGCTTTCCCAGCACCACTCTAATCTTGACATCACCAACAGCAAACGAGCACCCTGGTTTTGATGGAGGGATATCATGATGGTTGTCATAACTGAACTGTAGACCAGGTGATTGTGGATAGAGTGAGGAGGTGAAGACTAAAATGAAAGAATTGGGTGGGAACATGCAGAAGCTCAAATCTGGGGGAGTCAACATGCAGTGCAATGAAGCAAGGGACATGATTAATTGACAGACTGAGCCCATGACTCATTCTCTGTAGTGTTACTGTGTCACCTTCCATTCTCACTCAAATCACTAAAGTGCATTGAACATGAAAATGGTCCAATCACAGCATGAGTTGGTGGAGTAAGCTACTTTGTTGTCTCTGGGCAAGTGGGTTTTAATTGTGAATAATTTGAGCCTCTTCAAAGAGCAATTACATTAATCAGGCATTTACACAGTACAGGTTCAAGACATCTATAATGACAGAAACCTGCATATGAACACATGCAGTGGCCAACTATGTGAGGTACAAATCCTGGTCACAATCTTGGCCACACTATTGGTCATTACAGATTGTGTGCAGTCACCTTGGTAAAAATCACAGGCAACTTTAAAAATGTCATTTGCAGGCCACCAGGTTTACAAAAACAATCCTCATTAAATGCACAAAGATATGAAAGTGCTTTTCTCTCATCTTGAACTGTAACATATTTGACAACATGCTTCTGTGTACAATGCAGTCTTTCTTGATGGTGTGGAGGCGGGGTGGGGACAAGGTTTCAGGAATCCTACCGCACTTATAATCTCCTACTGTCTTTGCACAATATGGCTTGTTCTGTATGTATTGCAATAACATCTATTATATAAAACGGTCCGTGTACCAGTGCCCTCATTGCTGGAGTCTTTCATGTCCCACTATACAGAGGACTATGGTAAGCAGTCATTTGTACGTGATGACTATGCAGACTGATCATACTTCTAAGCAGCTCTTCTGTTTCTGATATTCCCCACATTGTTTCAATTGAATTATCCACCAAAGGATCCAGCCACAGCAGAAGAGCTGGGAGAGTGACAGTAGTCTTCCGGGAAGGAAGATGAAGACATTAAGCAGGAGGAGAATCACTTCCCTATGATAGAAAAATGCAGCACTGGGTTCAACAAGCCAGACTGTATACTTTATTAATATTGGTTGCCTTGGTTCTGAGTTGGGTGAAGTTATCATTCCATGCCTTTCACTTAGTTATTGTTTGAAAGGCAAGCAGCAACTATTCAGAACAAGGAGAAAATGCAGCTTTTTTGCTTATTTCTTTGTTCCTGCTGCTGATTAATAAAGGTTAGTGTTTGCAATTGCCTGTGCTGCTCCCACATTAGATAATGACAAGCTATTCTGCTAGACGGGGAGTTAGGGAAAGTGTGGCACTATAGAAAGGATTCTAATATGGCACCATGGATGGGTAGCCTGTGTAGTTTCACTCTTGTAGCTACAGTTACAATGATAGTTGATCAAACATTTCACTGTGCATGTGCCAATTTGAAAAAATGCTGCCAGTTTCAGAGCAACAATCAGTAGATCACTGGCATTTTCACAGTAATGACTACTACAATATGTAGATCCATGTGATTCTATGCATTTTGCAAGATATTGATTTAATATTTAAAGGATTATAAATGATGCAAGGAATGTTTCTTATGCCAGATTAATTAATCTGAAGCTCATATGAATTTCATTTTACGTTCTTGACAGATGGAATTGCCTGAATTTTGCTATCTCAAGTTTGCCGGCTCCATCAATTTTCTAATCAACTTTGTTTCTGTTTTTAAAATGTCAAAAAGCACAGAAGTAATCAGCAATAAAACTATTGCTGCAATGAGCAGGAAACAAAGAACAATTTTATATAGAATAATATGGATTAAATTTGTCAAGAAATGCAAGGCCAGAATTTGTTAAGGATTCATTGTAGCCAGAGAGTCACCTGCATTGGCTCCTCTTCCCACTTCCACACCATTACAACTACCGCTCCCATAAATTTATCCTTGGTCCCCTTCCATTTTCCATCTGTGCCTCTCAGAGACTTTGCCTGAAAGAAATGCCAGATTCTAGCTCTCTTGCCATCACCTCCCTTAAACTTTCCTGTAACCGATCTGTCAGAAAATTTGTCTGAAACCCAGTGCTGGACGAGCAGAAATTTCCTACAGCTAGGTATTGTGGCATTATCTTTGTTGCCTGCCCCAGATTGCATTTCCAAGCCACCTCCTCCATCCCTCTTTCTGGCAAGTTTCTGAGGCTGAGCCAGATTATGTGCGATGCTGGCGCTGTATTTGATCATGCGATGATTTTCCTGCAACGTCTGCACTTCATCACCAAGTGCTTACTCCCATCTCCATACCATTGCTAAGTTTTGATCCTGCCTCAGCACATCGACTGCTGAAACCTTCATCTAGTCCTTTGTGGATGCTAAACTTTACCATGCCAATGATCTCCCTCCCAGCCTTGCATCTTCCAATCTATAAAGATTTGACCTCAGCCCAAATGCACTATCTATATTTTAACTCACTACACATTTCATTCATCCATCACCTGTGCTACTGATCTACAATGTCACACAATGCCTCAACTTTACAATTCAATAACTTAGCCCAAATATTCAGTCACATGTAGATCAGCATCAAACTTTGCTTGCTAATGCTTCTATGAAGAGCCTTGGTATGTTTAAAGGCACTATATAAAAGTTACTGTTGAGTTGATTATTCTCTCCAGAGGTAACTTGTGAAACAGGCGAGTATAAAGCAAATAATTGTGGATGCTGGAGATCTGAAATATAAATAGCAATTTTTATTTTTGTAGTGGAACAGGTTGCTGGTTTGCACAATGAACATCAAAGTATTTTCAATGAGAGCTGAAAAAATACCTAGCTTGGACAGAGATCATTTCTTACTGAAGTAATTATCAGACTTCTAAATGGATCTCTTAAGTGTTAGTGTTGATCTCTCTGTTATTTCTCAGCAGCTGGAATATTGTATCCTGCACTCTGTTATGTTACCCTGACACAATTGTACAGTACAATGTGCCTGTAAAGCATGTAAGACAACATTTGTCACTGTACAGGTTGTTCTGGTACAACGTGCGTTTCCTCAATGCAAATTGGCTGTAGTGCACCTGACGAATTGTGGATGCGGTTTAGATAACATGAACTTTCTACCAAACAAATATAGCGATTTTCTATAGCGATATTCTACAGCGTGATTTTCTATAACAGTTTCCCATAGTTGAATTTTCTATAGTACAAGGTTGCAGACGAATGCAACTGTTGCATTGTCCCAAAACAACCTGCACCTCAGTACACATGACAGTAATATATCAAATCAAACAGGCACCATACAACCATTATTGAAGGCTAGATGCGTTTATATTAACCAAGTGCAAGATGGGGTCAGAGATTCATTTTCATGATTTGTTTTCCCCAATTAGCCTAGACATTTTTTTGACTGTCACAAGAGATTACATGGTTTTTGGATAGGGGTGTATAGATATTAGGGTGCACAGGTCATTGCAACTGCATAGGATAAACTGGCTAAATAAATAGACCATTTATTTTCTGCCATTGTTCATAAGAAAACACTTTGAAGTTACAGGAAAAATCTATGGAAAAATGTTATATTTATTTGCTTGTATCATAAATAAATTGAATCCAGCAAGATTCTATTTAATATGAGAGCAAACGCACACTTTGATCTTCTGATTTAAACAGATGGAATAATCACAATCCACTCTAAAATATGCACTGCACAATTGCAAGAGGAACACACTGTTGGTTCTAACTTTTAATTAAGCGATTAATCATGGCCTTATGATGCTTAAATTTTATTTTGTTATGGAGTATAAAAATGCCAAAATAATCCCCAAGGATTTGTATCTCATAATGTGGTTAATGTGAACAGCCAATAGGCAGGATAAATGAGTTGATGAACGTTTTGTCTTCAGGTTGAACAAGGTTGTAGTAAGACCTTTGATAAGGATTTGATTATGACCTGTTGACTGAAAGGATGACTGAAGTTTAATTGATTGACTGAAGTTTTGCACACTACACTAAGAGAAATACAGCAGCTCAATTCCAATGCAAACTAAATGACCCCAGTTGTACTATCTGAGCCCATAATCAGTACAGTGGGGAATAAACGCAACAGAAAATGTGGGGAAAATCATTCAATAAGTAAGCAATATTACAACAATTGTAACTAATCTAAGTTTTTATGTATCACTGTCCAAATATCACAATTAAATTTGCCAAAACCATCTTTTTCCATTATTGAGAATATGGGTAATAAATTGGTCCCTGCACACCCTCTATCCTCTGGACAAAACTTTGGAATTGGGGAAGCTACTTTCTGCACACAATCTCACAAATTGGGAGTTGGTAGCAACTGATGAAGCTGGTTTAAAACTGAATTGAAATGTTATTAATTGGCCTCTGACTTAGAACCCCAATGTCAACAACAAATTCTAAGTTATAAAACAGCTGAACTTTTCAATAGTTTTTAAAAATAGAATGAATTATTGTATCAAAATGTTTTTTTTATATTTCTCAATCACTAACTTTCATCAGTAATGGAAATTTCTAATATCCAAAATAAGGAATTAAACAAGGTTAGAATGTCAAATATTTCACAATATCATGCTAATATTAAATATCATGTTTTACTTTCTGTCTTAAGGCTTTTTGCTTGACGGCTGAAGCTCTCTTGAAAAAATTGTATTTGATATTTCTGTTCAGAGCCATGACTTGGTGACTACACCCTGAGCATCTGTACTGTGTCAGATTTCTCAGGGTGTATCTGTCGCATTTAGTTAGTCTAAACAGTGCAAAGCTTTGCTTTTCCAACAATGTTTGTTTGATCATTTATTTCAAATTTATTTGGAAGAATTGCTGGAGGACATGTTTAAAAAGCTTTTGTCAGGTCAAGTTTCTTTCTCACAAACTGAAAAGGAAAGAGAAAGACTCTTTGAGGAAGAAGCGGCAGGAAAAAAAGATTATGTCAAGCGTGACAGATTACACAATTGCTGAAGCTTTTGTTTATGTTCAAATTAAGAAGAAAGAGAAAATCTGCACAGACGGATGGGTGGGCAGTGATAGAGGGAAATTCAGAAGCAAATCACAAAATAAAATGGATTTAACATTTGCAAAGGTATTTAGAAATGTATGATCAGATCCAGAATCTTTCCACTTCTAGTGCTGTCAGGCCTACCCCTTTCTATCCCTGTTATCTAACTATTGCCAGCTTGGCTGTTCCATGGGTCCATCAAGCCTTAGGGCCATGTTTGCAGAGGCAGGATGGGAGAGCACTGAGGCTATCTGCCCACACATGGTGTGGAGCCGATAGGCTCATTAAGAGCCACTTGAGGCCAATTAAAGGATACCAACTGGGATTGTCCAGCCAGCCTCCAGGATCCTAGAGGCAGTGCCAACTTAGACTTGGATGGACTCCTTGAACAGCACTTTCCCTCCAAGGATCAGAGGTCAGGGCTGTTGCTGCATGCTATAGCTGCCCCTAAAGGGAAACCATCACTTGTTGAGATTTTCATGGGGTACATCCTTAATTGGTTGAAGATAGACTCACAGGGTCAGGGAAGGTGGGATCTGAGGGCCAGTTAGAGCTCTTCCAGCTTGAATGGGGCAGCAAAGGAAGATAAATTGGAGCAGAAGCACGTCAATATGGTGCACTCTCTCTCTCTCTCCCTTTGTGTGAAAATGTTGCCTCTTAGGTCCCTTTTAAATCTTTCCCCTCTCACCCTAAACCTATGCCTTCTAGTTCTGTCTTACTGGATCCCAGGGAAATAACTTTGTTTATTTACCCTTTCCATGCCCCTCATCATTTTACAATTCTCTATAGGGTCACCCCTCAGCCTCTGACACTGCAGGGAAAACAGCCCCAGCCTCTTCAGTCTCTCCCTATAGCTCAAACTCTCTAACCCTGGCAACATCCTTGTAAAGCTTTTCTGAATCCTTTCAAGTTTCACAACATCCTTCCTATAGAAGGGAGACCAGAATTGCATACAATATTCTAAAAGTGGCCTAACCAACGTCCTGTACACCCACAACATGACCTCCCAATTGCTATACTCAATGCTCTGATCAATAGAGAAAAATACTGGCAAGTATCTGAGAAGTATTCAAGTTTCCAAAGAATTGAGTGGTTACAAGTGGAGTTGTTAAAGTTAAAAAAGTAGAGCGGCACGGTGGCTCTGTGGTTAGCACTTCTGTCTCTCAGCTCCAAACATCCAGGTTTGATTCTAACCTCGGATCACTGTCTGTGTGGAGTTTGCACATTCTCCCTGTGGCTGCATGGTTTTCCGTTGGGTGCTCGTGTTTCCTCCTACAGTCCAAGGATGTGCAGGTTGGGTTGATTGGTTGTGCTAAATTGACCATAGTGTGCAGGCAAGGTAGGTTAGCCATGGGGAGTGCAGGATTTCAGGAGTAGGGAGTGGGTCCGGGTTTGATGGTCTTTGAAGGGTCAGGGTGGACTCAATGGGCTGAATGGCCTGCATTTACACTGTAGAGATTCCCTGTATTTGAATACCAAATGCCTTCTTCACTACCCTATCAACCTGCAAATCCACTTTCAAGGAACTATTAACCTGCACTCTGAGGTTCTTCAAATCGAGATGGGCAAGATGGCTTTTGCAGATGAGGCACCACAGTGGAGGAAGGGGAGGGTGGACTGCAGCTCTAACTACACTGAAGCAGGACTACACTAGTCCTGCTGTGAGCACTGGTTTTTCAGTCTATCAAACAAGGCTGTTTCCAGGTAAATTAAGATGGACCCCAATTGCCTGTGGGAATTTGCAGGCCAGAAAATATTTATTATCAGGGTTTTTAAAATTGCTATTAAATTGTTCTTAGTGAGCCTGATTGGCTAGCTGCCACATGGTGAGAAAATAGTCTTGGCCACCTTCTGCTCCCCTGCCACATACCCTTCCCATCCAATGATCCAGTTCCCCAGAAATGATCTGGAAGCAACAGTCCATGCTGCTGCAGCTCAACTATAAAGTTGGCAAGGCCAGGATCAGCCTGAGTGTCAGTCTAAGCGAGAGGTAGGTAGGTAATTCTATTGTTTTCTGTGCACATTCAGTCTTAGTGAAAAATTAATGCAACAATGGAAGAACTTCAAATCTGGCCTGAAGAAGTTGCCAGACCAAATTCACCATGAGATCAGGGACCTGCACTGGCCTGATCTTCAGAAGCAGGTATCAGAATGAGTCATTAAAAATTGTCAGTCTGTTTACAACCTCACCAGAAATACAATGTGTATAGGCACACTTCAGTCAGCCAAAGGGTGGAGTGAAAAGGTTCAAAAACAGTTCCAGTGAAAACCGCAGGACAGGAGAATATAAAATTCAAGGGGATGGTGCCAGTCTTCATGGTTGGTGGAACAAAATGAAAACCTACTGTAATTTTTCAATGTAAAACTATGGCAAAAATTAAGTTCCCTAGAGTAGTTTTTATGCATGTTCAAAACAACCAGATGGATGAATGAGGATGGAGTGAAGTTGTAAATCGATAATGTGCAGAATCAGTGAACACAAAGAATGCAGGTTATTAGTGTCAGACTCATTCAGAATCCAAATAATCAATGAGTTTGAGAGGTGTCTGTAAAGAAATAACCCCTAAACTGCAGATATACCAGTAGGTTAAATGTCTGTACTTCAATCTTTGGATGTGTGCCTTGACAAGCCATTCAAGGGTCATGTTAATGCTGAATGGTATTGGTAGACAGTAGATGGAGCAAAGTAAAATCAAACAGTGGAAATATATATCGTCCACTTCTTGCTTTTTGTTTATGGCTTCGCCATCAAATATGGGACAAGATTAATGCACAAACTGCCATAATTTCCATCAGAACTGTCAGTAATCCAATCCAATGGATGGAGAGGAAGATCATGTGTTGTGGAAGGTTGATTCTGAAGCTGAAATAGTTATATCTGGTTTGGAGTGGAATCTTTACGGTGATGCCAAGGTCTGTGGGTGGTCTTCCTGACATATTCATGAACTGAGTTCCTTCAGTGAGCAATTAATGCCAATTAAATACCCCTACCTGCCATTCCTGTCACAGATTTAACTGGGACCGAGGCAGACAGATGGTGGGTCTCCACCCTACAATGATTCACCCAGTTAAATACCTCCTCCCACCAACCCGCCATCTGCCATAGGGGAAGTTATAAAGTTTAACCCAGTGATTTTGATGGTTTTTAAAGTATTTTGATTGTGGTTAACCTTTTAGAGTTAATTCAATCAATAAAGTGCATCATGCTAGTTACAGCTCAATTACTTATTCTATGGTCTATCATTAAACATCAATGGTGATTGTTTACATTAACAGTGCAGTTCACATTATATTCTCAGTGTCTAAGTCAACTCCTGCTTTATCAGAGAACCTTTTGAGATTCTGGATGTGGGTTTGCGTGTTGAGCTGGAAGGTTCATTTCCAAACGTTTCGTCACCTCACTAGGTAACATCTTTAGTGGGCCTCAGGTGAAGCACTGTAAATGATTTCTGCTTTCTATTTATATGTTTGGGTTTCTTTGGGTTGTTATGTCATTTCCGGTGGTGATGTCATTTCCTGTTATTTTTCTCAGGGGGTGGTAGATGGGGTCTAACTCGATGTGTTTGTTGATTGAGTTCTGGTTGGAATGCCATGCTTCTAGGAATTCTCGTGTGTGTCTCTGTTTGGCTTGTCCGAAGATGGATGTGTTGTCACAGTCTAAGTGGTGTCCTTCCTTAATTGTATGTAAGCATACTATTGAGAGAGCATCAAGACCATCAATAATACCCTTACCGGCATAAAATTCTCTAAGGAGGAAAACAACAACAAACTGCCATTCCTAGTTGTCACGGTACAGCGAACAGCCAATGGGCAACTTCAAACCAGCATCTCCAGGAAAACAACACATACGGACCAAATATTGAACGACAGAAGCAATCATCCCAACATCCACAAACGAAGCTGCATCAGAACATTATTTCAACGAGCCAACACACACTGCAGCACAGAGAAACTACATAGAGAAGAGGAAAATCACCCATACCGTGTATTCAAAAAGAATGGGTACCCAATGAACACAGTCCACCAATTTCTCAGCAGCAAACCCAAACAAGCAGATAAACACGTCCAGAAACCCTAACCACTCTCCCCTACATCAAAGACATCTCAGAAATGACTGCCAGGCTACTCAGATCCCTTGCCATCATGGTAGCCCACAACCCACTAACACACTAAAATAGCAGCTAATGAACTTGAAAGACCCAATACAGACAACAAGCAAAACTAATGTCATTTACAAAATACCATGCAAGAACTGTAACAAACACTACATTGGACAAACAGGCAGAAAACTAGCCACCAGGATACATGAACACTAACTAGCCACAAAACTAGTATCTCTCTCACTAGTATCCTTACGTACAGAAACCCAAACATATAAATAGAAAGCAGGAATCATGTACAGTGCTTCACCTGAGGCCCACTGAAGATGTTATTTAGTAGGGTGATGAAATGTCTGGAAATGAACCTTCCAGCTCAGCGAGCAAACTCACACCCAGAATGTCAACCTGAGCTACAAGTCTTCTCAAAACTCACTAGCCTTTTGAGGTTTCAAACTTCAACTTCAATCCATGGTTTGTATCGTTCACCCAGTAAAGGTTAAGATTTTGAAGGAACTACAAGGTAAATACTCCTGGAGTTGGGTTTAGAAGTGACTGTATGACAGACTTTAAATCTTATAGATTTAAAGTATTATTCTCTTCCACAAGTACTTTAAGAAGTAGCTTTTAAAAAAAAAACTCCTAAAGATATGAATCATTTGCAGACATAGATCTTGGCAAGCAGTCTATTCCTTTCAATAACCAGACTATCAGATATAAAGTGATCTGGAAATTGTGTAACCCTCCCTTCACCTTTTGGAGATTACAATTCTCCATCAGTATTAATGTCAAGAGATGATTCTATGACAAACAGTAGATCTGAGACACATGGTTTTAACAGCTAATATGGAGTAAACATCCAGTTTATTCCCTGACATTGTGAACATCTTTCTTTTAAATGGAAAGAATGTGATGAAAATATAGCATGTAAATATTATGCAACACAAATCTCAAACAGTTGATTTGCAAGTAATACTATTTCTGGAATATCAGTTACTTCGCTGAGTAGATTTAGAGAACTATATCCTGAACAGGACTATTGAAGCAATTTAACTCAGACCAGTGTTGCACAGGTATATCAAATGCCTGTGCATGAATGAGCTGATCACAACTCATGATGCAAGGCTGATTCACTTAAACAGATTGACTGCATTCCTAACATGTAACACATCAAGCATTGGGAGGACACCAATGTTGACCAGTGTGAAAGGAAGATCTCTGCTGGCAGCAACTCTTAAAGCTGGAATTGCGATTAAATACCCAAGGTAGTTTCAATCAGTGATCATTCACTGGAAGTCCTGTACCAGGGATGGGAGTGTGGGGAGTGGGGATTCTTGCACTGAAAAGAGGCCCAAGAGAGATCCCAGTAATAAGGAGGTCAGTCAAGGATAAAATGCATCACCGTTGTCTCATCTGTGACTTCAACCTCAAAACAGATGAGGAATGATTTTTCTTCCTTTCATTAACTTACACATCACGAGACCTTAATTAGTTGTTTTGCTTTTCTTGTTTATGAAACCTCAGTAAAGGGAAAATATGCTTTTCCAACATCTGATCTCTGTAAACATCCAGGGATGCTAATTTTCTTCTACTTCACTGGGCCATGATTCAAAAAGTACAATGAGCCCATTTACACTCCCAAACGGGTCACATAATGTTCCTTATAGCAGCAGAATGTTGCTTATAGTTGTGTGTTATGAAATTATCTGCCTATAGCACAGTCTTGTCTGTGCTGACCCTTTGAAAGAGTTATCCAATTATCTCTATTTCCCTCCTAATGCTGCAATGTTTTTCCTTTTCCAAGAACTTATCAATTCCATTTTGATAGTTAGTTTTGAATATGCCTCCACCGTTCTCTCAGCAATGTATTCTAGATCATAACAGCTCAATGAGTAATTTTTTTTTCCTTGGTTCACCTCTGATATCTTGTCAATTGCCTTCTTAACCTGTGGCTTCTGGTTATCAAATTTTCTGCCATAGAATTCAGGTTTACTTTAATACATTATCAAAACTCTTCAAGACTTTGAACACCTAAATTAAAGCTCCACTTTCCCATGGCTCTCCACAAAAGTGAAGCCTTTCGTTTCTCATGATGCAAAATGAATCTCACTACACTCTCTCTAAAACTTTGGCATCATACCTAAAGCGTGATGTCCCAAATTGGCCACAACATACTACCTAGAGCTTAAGTTGAACAACAGTTTAGTGTAACTTGCTTGCTTTGGTACTTATGTCAACATTTCTAAAGTCAAAGATCCTGTAGATCTCTTTGTTCCTGCAAACTGTTCCCAGTTAGTTAGTATGATGCTTTTCTGTTCTTCTGCCAAAGTGGACAAGTTCACTTTTTCCCACATTACACTTAGAGTCATAGAGTCATAGAGATGTACAGCATGGAAACAGACCCCTCGGTCTAACCTGCCCATGCCGACCAGATATCGCAACCCAATCTAGTCCATCTGCCAGTAATTGGCCCATATCCCTCCAAACCCTTCCTATTGATATACCCATCCAAATGCCTTTTAAATGTTGCAATTGTACCAGCCTCCACCCCTTCCTCTGGCAGCTCATTCCATACACGTACCACTCTCTGCGTGAAAAAGTTGCACCTTAGGTCTCTTTTATATCTTTCCCCTCTCACCCTAAACCTATGCTCTCTAATTCTGGACTCCCCAACTCCAGGGAAAAGACTTTGTCTATTTACCCTATCCATGCCCCTCATAATTTTGTAAACCTCTATAAGGTCACCCCTCAGCCTCTGACACTCGAGGGAAAACAGCCCCAGCCAGTACAGCCTCTCCCCCTAGCTCAAATCATCCAACCCTGGCAACATCCTTGTAAATCTTTTCTGAACTCTTTCAAGTTTCACAATATCTTTCTGATAGGAAGGAGGCCAGAATTGCATGCAATATTCCAACAGTGGCCTAACCAACGTCCTGTACAGCCGCAACATGACCTCCCAATTCCTGTACTCAATACTCTGACCAATAAAAGAAAGCATAGCAAACACCTTCTTCACCGTCCTATTTACCTGCGACTCCACTTTCAAGGAGCTATGAACCTGCACTCCAAGGTCTCTTTGTTCAGCAACACTCCCAGGACCTTATTATTAAGTGTATAAGTCCTGCTAAGATTTGCTTTCCCAAAATGCAGCACCTCACAGCAGCACCTCACATTTATCTAAATTAAACTCCATCTGCCACTTCTCTGCCCATTGGCCCATCTGGGGGAAAGTGAGGACTGCAGATGCTGGAGATCAGAGCTGAAAATGTGTTGCTGGAAAAGTGCAGCAGGTCTGGCAACATCCAAGGAACAGGAGAATCGACGTTTCGGGCATAAGCTTCCTGAAGAAGGGCTTATGCCCGAAACATCGATTCTCCTGTTACTTGGATGCTGCCTGACCTGCTCCGCTTTTCCAGCAACACATTTTCAGCCATTGGCCCATCTGGTCAAGATCCTGTTGTAATCTGAGGTAACCTTCTTCACTGTCCACTACACCTCTAATTTTGGTGTCACATGCAAACTTACTAAGTGTACCTCTTATGCGCCCATCCAAATCATTTAAATAAATGACAAGAAGTAGAGGACCCAGCACCAATCCGTGTGTCACTCCACTGGTTACCACTGCTGAAAAGCAACCCTCCACCACCACCCTCTGTCTTCTACCTTTGAGCCAGTTCTGTATCCAAATGGCTAGTTCTCCCTTTATTCCATGAGATCTAAGCTTGCTAACCAGTCTCCCATAGGAAACCTTGTCAAACGTCTTACTGAAGTCCATATCGATCATATCTACAGCTCTGCCCTCATCAATCCTCTTTGTTATTTTTTCAAAAAACTCAATCAAGTTTGTGAGACATGATTTTCCACGCACAAAGCCATGTTGACTATTCCTAATCAGTCTTTGCCTTTCCAAATACATGTACATCCTGTCCCTCAGGATTCCCTTCAACAACTTGCCCACCACCGACATCAGGCTCACTGGTCTATAGTTCCCTGGCTTGTCCTTACCACCTTTCTTAAACAGTGGCACCACATTAGCCAACCTCCAGTGTTTCAGCACCTCACCTGTGACCATCGATGATACAAATATCTGCCAATTTTTTACTGATCCATTCAAGGTATGTTTATCCCTTTGCAGATTTCTTATGTCCTGGTCACAACTAACCTGCTTATCTATCTGTGGGTCATCAGCAGCATTGGAAACCATATATTTGGAGGAGTTACATTTGCTATTTTCTAATCTAATGCGACTTTTCCAAGGAAAATTAAAACCAATGCATCAATTATCTCAGCAGACACCACTTTTACCTCCAGAATAAAATCTTTCAGGGCCTGGAGACTGATCACATTTTAGTTCTAATGACTTTCTCAACACCCTTTCCCTGATGCTTGTAGTTGTCTTAAGTTCCTTGCTCTCTTTCACGTTCTCAGTCACAATTATTTCTAGGATATTATTTCTATCCTCTATACTGATGACATATACAAAATATGTATTCCACACATCTGTCATTTGTCAAATTTCCATATTAACCCATCTGACTCTCTTCCTCTCTCTCTCTCAAGGACCAGTACTCACTTCACTTACTCTTCATTTTCAATGTTTGTGGAAACTCTTGCTTTCTGTTGTTACAAGTCTATCTATCTTTCTCTTGTATTCCAATACTTCCTGCTTGTTAACCTCTGAATCATTTTGGTTGTTCTTTGTATTCAGACCAGCCTTTCATCTTTGTGGTATTCTATAACTTTTAAGTCTCATACTGTTTTAACTTGCTTAGTTAACCATGAATGTTTGTTCTTTTCTCAAAACCTTTCTTTCCCACACAAAGTATATTTTCAGACTTCAACCTATTCATTTCCATGGATTTTTTTTTTTAGTTAAATGCCTGTATTTGTTGCAATACCCTTCAGTGAGTTGTTTTCTAGAGTTTTCAAGGTGAAGTGTATGGAATGAGCCGCCAGAGGAAATGGAGGAGGTTGGTAAAATTACAACATTAAAAGGCATCCAGATGGGTGCATGAATAGGAAGGAATTAGAGGGATATGGGCCAATTGCAGGCAAATGGGACTAGATTTGTTTAGGATCTCTGGTCAGCATGGATGAGTTTGACCAAAGAGTCTTATCTGTGTTGTATAACCCTATGAATCTAATAAGTAAGAGGAACATTTTTTTTTTAAAAATCATTCATGGGATCCACTGTTTTTCATCATTTATATAAATGATTTAGATATGAATATAGCAGGTATGGCTAGTACGTTTGCAGATGACTCCAAAATTGGTGGTTTAGTGGACAGTGAAGGAGGTTACCTCAGATTACAATGGGACCTTGATCAGATGGGCAAATGGCCGAGGAGTGGCAGCTTGAGTTTAATTTTGAGAAATGTGAGGTGTTGCATTTTGGTAAAGCAAATAAATGCAGATCTTATACAGTTAATAGTAGGGGCCTGGAGAATGTTTTTAAACAGAGACCTTGGGGTGCAGGTGAATATTTCCTTGATAGTGAAGTCGGATGTAGACAGGGTGGTGAAAAAGGAATTTAGCACACTTGCCTTCATTGGTATTGAGTATAGGAGTTGGGATGCCATGTTGAAGTTGTACAAGACATTAGTGAGGCCACTTTTAGAATACTACGTTCAATTCTGGTGTCCCTGCTCTCGGCAGGATGTTGTAAAACTTGAAAGGGTTCAGAAAAGATTTACAAGGATAATGCCCGTGTTGGAGCGGTTGAGCTATAAGGAGAGGCTGAATAGGCTGGGGCTTTTTCCCTGGTGTGTCAGAGACTGTGAGGTGACCATATGGAGATTTATAAAATCGTGAAGAACATGGTTATGGACAAATAGCTATGGTCTTTTTCCCAGTTTAGGGGATTCCAAAACTAGAGGGCATAGGTTTAAGGTGAGAGGGGATAGATTTTAAAGGGACCTGAGGGGCAACACTTGCATGTTGAGGATGCTGTGTGGAAACAAGCTGCCAGAGGAAATGGTGGAGGCTGATACAATTTCAACATTTAAAAGTCATCTGGATAGGACACAAATAGGAAAGGTTTAGAGTGATATGGGCCAATTGCAGGCAAATGGGACTAGATCCCTTTAGTTTAGCTGGTCATCATGGATGAGTTGGACAGAAGGGTCTTATCTGTGTTGTTTAACTCTATGACTCTAATAAGCAAAAGAAACAGTCATTTAAAAAAAAATCATTCATGGGATGTGTGTAATGCTGGCTGGGTCAGAATATATTATCCATCCATTTACAGAAGGTAAACATTTCCAGATAACAAGAAAGTTTATTGCATGATAGCAATAAATGTAACTACATTTATTCATGCATAATTACTTGGACCTGAGGGAGTTGGTACAGGTACATCTGCGCCCTTCCATAGCTGGAGTAGAACTTCTTGTCTCCACCCACAGACTGTGTGAAATCAGAATGGGTGGAGCTAATGTAACATGAACATTTGTCTCTTCAGAGCCATTACTTTGTACAACAAGCTGATTTTCATTTTCATAAAACCTTATCTCTAATTCAATACATTTATCCAGTAAGCGTAATGCGGAAATATTGCAAAGTGTTTTTGTCATCGTAAGTATTAGCACAGGAATAAAATCTAATGTGAACAGAAAGTGCTTGCCAAATGTAAAATTCTTATAACATATAGGGAATACAATTCCAATGGTCATGATACTGGACTAGCAACCCAGAAGTCATGAACTCAAATCTCACCATGGCAATTTATGTAGCTGGCATCAGAAAACTGAGCATTAAACCTGTCAAATTGCCATGAGAAAACAAATAAAATTCTTCAGGGAAGGAAATGCACAACAAATGTCACCTTACCAGCATTACCCATATCCTGAGAATTAAGGATATCTCACTCATTGTAGTAACCTCCATAGCATATCTCTCCCTCATGACCTCCACACCAGGGAAGGACAAGAGCAGCAATGCCATGGGAACACCATAATCTCCAAGACACGCTCCATCTAAACTTGCACAAATAGTCTTGTTTCATGCCTGGAATTACCTACTTGAAACTATTATGGGACCACCATCACCATGAACTCTGTAGGGGTTCAGAAAAGGGGCTCAATAACACTTTCTGAGTGCAAGAATAAATTGACAATAAATCTGACTTTAAGACCACAACCCAAGGCAAAAGAAACAAAATTATAAGCGGCAGCTGTTTTCACTTATTAAATAACTCAATGGTATTTAAGTACTTTCCAGTAAAGAAAACTAACTCTCCATCTCTTCAGCCATCAATACTTCTAGATTCCCCAGCTATTTTCTGAATTAGACATCCCCACTCGTAGTTAGCAAGTAAAAATGAATAAGTGATTGATTCCCTGTATGTAGATTCTTGCCTGTATTCAATAGCATACAAGGCTATTGGTATATTTCAAGGTTTCCTAGTTAATTAGTATTGACTGTGAAACAATCGTTTAACCTGCAATTTAAGTTTCCCTTTTTAGTTTGTCTTTTCCCTGAACAAATAGCAGTTGGTTTGCTACTCAACTATCTCAAGTGAGAACTTCATTCATTATGTCCAGCAATCAGGCTTTTAAAAGAAATTAATTCTACAAAATAAGACATTACAAAACTGTGGGGGTGGGGAGTTTTTGCTGTTGGAAACATCTTTCTTCTCTCCTAGACAAAGGCACATCCTTTTTTTTTCACAAGATTGACTGATTTTATGTCATGATCATGGGCTCACTGCTTGTCTGATTACTGAATTAAGGTCATCAAGCATGATTAAGGGCTGTTGTAAAAGTACTTTTTATTGGTCTAATCTGTTTTAATTTTTACTGTGTATAAAACATCGAAGATCTATGTTGTAAATAAATTAAATTCTTATTTGCACTTCCTGGATGAGTTTGAAAACATACAGGGAAAATCACAACTAATGTTTATGATTCAGTGATTTTTTGCCAAGCATCACATGACTTCCTCTGCCTTCTATCATATATTACATTTCCATCTTCAATCCCTCTTGTTATTAATATCAGTCATAAAGCATTACATAGTAATTAAGATGGGAAAAGTAACTTGAATATGTAACATCTGTTTTAGCGTCTGGCCTTTACTGTGCTTTTTTCCTCCATGTTTTAAGTATTAGCTGAATCTTTATATCATATAGAAAGGCCTTTCCTACAACTAAAATATCATAAGAATATAATTCTACTAGTAACACCACGTTATCATTATAGGTTCAGCTCCAACGATACTCCAGAAACTTGACACCATCCAGGACAAAGCAGCCTGCTGGATTGGCACTAAGCCCACAAAGCAGCCATTTTTTCTACCATTGATGCTCAGTAGCAGCAGTGTGTACTACTTATAAGGTGCACTGCAGAAATTCACCAAAGATCCTCAGACAACAGCTTCCAAACCCACAACTTATTTCAACTAGAAGGTCCAAGGGCAATAGATATATGGGAACGCCACCATCTTCAAGTTCCACTCAAGGCCACTCACGATCCTGACTTGCAAATATATTGTCGTTCTTTCTCTGTCACTGGGTGAAAATCTTGGATTTCCCACCCGAATGGCATTGTGATCAGCTCACAGCAGGTGGACTGCAGTGGTTCAAGAAGGCAGCTCACTACCACCTTCTCAAGAGCAACTAGGGATGGGCAATAAATGTTAGCCTGGCCAGCGACACCACAAATGAATAAAAAAAACTTCAGTATTATTTGATGTACAGCAAGTGGTTAACTCCTGAGCATGTACATAGAAATCTATATCATTGCTGATATCCGGATTATACCACTGTAGGAGGTAGAGGTCATGTGTTTGGAAGGTGCTGTTGAAGGAACCTTGGTGAGTTGTTGCAGTGCAGGTGACTTACATGGTGTAAAGTCCCCTGAACATTGTCAGAGCAGCACATACCCAGGGAAGTACAGAGTATTCCATCGCATTTCCAAGTTATGCCTGATAGACCATAGACAGGATTTGGAAAGTCAAGAGGTACATTACTTGTCACAAAATTCCTAGCCTCTTATCTCCTCTTCGGGCCACAGTATGCACATAGGTGGTCCAGTTCAGTTTCTGACTGAACGTAACCCCCAGGATGTTGATGGGGGGTTGGGGTGTGGGGGGAAATGTTAAGGGAAAATGTTGGATTCTCTCTTGTTGAAGATTGTCTTTGCCTGGCATTTGTGTGGTGCAAATGTTACTTCTCATTTGTCAATCCAAACCTGACAGTTATCAAGCTCTTGCTGCATTTGGACACAGAGAGTCTCAGCAGTTATGGATGGTGCTTAACGTTATGCATTAATTGTACATCCCCACTTTTGACCTGATGATGGAGAATAGGTCATTGATGAAACAGCTAAAGATGGTGGAGTTGAGGGCTCTACCCTAAGGTCCTGCAGGTGAGATGTTTGATCTCTACCAACCACATCCATCTCACTTTGACTCTAACGAGTGAAGAGGTTTTTCCCTTGATTGTCACTGATTCCAGTTTTGAAATTGCTTCTTAAGGCCATGCTTGGTCAAATTCTCCCAGGATATTAAGGGTAGTTAATCTTACTTCAGCTCTGGAGTTCAGCTCTTTTGTTCATGTTTGGAACTACACTATAATGAGCTCAGGAGCTGGTGGTCAAAGTAGAACTTAAACTGAGCATCAGTGAGCACGTTATTGCTGAGTAGGTGATGTTTGATAATGCTGTCAACAACACCCTGCAACACTTTGCTGGTAATCAGGAGTAGGCTGATGAGGCTGTAATTGATTGGGTTGGACTTATCCTGTTTTTTTCTGGACAAAATATAACTGGGCAACTTCCCATATTGTGGGTACATAGCAATGTTGTAGCTGACCTGGATCAATTTGGCTAGGGACAGAGGACTTATACACCTAATGGTAATGTCCTAGGGAGTGTTGCTGAACAAAGAGACCTTGGAGTGTAAGTTCATAGTTCCTTAAAAGTAGAGTCACAGGTAGATAGGATAGTAAAGAAGGCAGTTGGTATGCTTTCCTTTATTGGTCAGAGTATTGAGTACAGGAGTTTGGGAGGTCATGTTGTGGCTGTACAGGAAGTTGGTTAGGCCACTTTTGGAATACTGCGTGCAATTCTGGTCTCCTTCCTATTGGAAGGATGTTGTGAAACTTCAAAGGGTTCAGAAAAGATTTACAAGGATGTTGCCAGGGTTGGAGGATTTGGAGAGGCTGAATAGGATAGGGCTGTTTTCCCTGGAGCATCAGAGGCTGAGGGGTGATCTCACAGAGGTTTACAAAATCATGAGAGGCAGGGTTAGGATAAATCGACAAAGTATTTTCCCTGAGTGGGGAAGTCCAGAACGAGAGGGCATAGATTTAGGGTGAGCAGGGAAGATATAAAAGTAACCTAACGGGCAATTTTTTCACGCAGAGGCTGGTGTGTGTATGTAATGAGCTGCCAGAGGAAGTGGCGGAGACTAGTACAATTGCAACATTTAAAAGGCATTTGGATGGGTATGGACTAGTTGGCATGGACTAGTTGGACTGAAGGGTCTGTTTCCGTGCTGTACATCTCTATGACTCTGTCTAGTTCAGGAGCACACGTGGTTAACACTACTGTTGGAATGTTGTCAGCGTTCAAAGCCTTACAGTTGATTCCACATGAAATGTGTTGAATTGATTGAAGACTTGCATTTGGGATAGTAGAGACCTCAGGAACAAGTTGAGGTTGAGTATCTTTGGCCGAAGATGGTTGTAAATGTTTCAGCTTTGTCTTTTGCATTGATGGGCTGGGCTCCCCATCATTATGATGGAAAAACACTAAAATCACAATAGATTGAATGACATGGGGCCCACCCACTAATTTTTATTGAGAAGCTTAAAGATAATCCAGGAGCTCTAATGGAACTTGTTTAAATGTTTTTGACATAGTGTACATTGGTAGGTAAAACTGTGTTGTAATAAATGTGTATTTTTCAATTTGTTCACAGCTAACAACAGCAGATCAAAATGCATTAATAAATGTTGCGAGTTAGCTCTGGAAAGACTCAGTAATTTTTTTCTCTGCTTCGTATTCTCTGTCTTTGAAAAAGTCTGATTCAGTCCAGCATGTCATTAATGCAGTCTAACATTTCTTCTGTGTTTTCATGCTGCAGTGCAAAATCCTAGAATATCTTTATGACTTCAGCCTTGAAACAGGTAGGTAAGTGGGTGGGCTTTTCAAGGTTGTTAGCCTTCCCAGCCATACTTGCAGTATTTCATGGAGAGGTAAAATGATCATTTGCCCATGATTTTGTACTGCAGTATGGACCAGCTCCACTCCACTGGTAAAGTCATATGAAAAACTGGCAGCATTCAGTTCATCCAGAGCTATCAGAACTTTGATTTACTGTAGGCATATTTCTATTGTTTTTTCTGTTCTGTTGATAGGAATGGCTGACAATGTCAACACAGCTGGACTTTCAAGTTATCTGATTTTGAATCATTGCGATTTCACTGAATTTGTGGAGCTATCTCCTCCAGTGAATTGTTTAATCGTCTACCACAAATGACTGGGTGTGGCAGGACTGCAAATCTTAGATTTGATCCATTGGTCGTGGGGGCACTTAGCACAACATGATAGATGGGATGGTCAATATGAAACTAGGACTTCTCCACAAGGATTGTGCTGTGATCACTCCTACAAATACTCTCACAGACAGATGCATCTGTGATGAATAATTTGAGAGGATGAGGTCAAATAGATTTTTCTTACTGGTGGTTTCCTTATCACCTGTCACAGACCCTGTTAGCAGGTACATTCTTTTGGGCTCAGTCAGCTTGATCAGTTGTGGTGCTACTGAACCGTTCCTGGCAGTGGAAATTATAATATCCCAGGCTTGAGTACATTTCACAACCAGGCCTTCCTCTCTGCTTCCTTCAAGGACTGTTCAATATGGAATTCTATTATGGACAGACGTCAAAGAGGAGTCTTGAGACCTTTATTCAAACCTCCTTTAGCACTCCTTTAGTCAGAGACAACTTCAAATTTGGATTTCACTTGGGGCCCAATTGTCCTCTTAATGATGGCTTAGATCAGAATAAAGGTCAGTGATACTTTACCTTTTCTAACAAAGCACAGGATTTTTATACTCTTCGCATTACAAAAATTACATGTAACACTGACATCACTGTTCCATTCCCCCCTAATTTATACATCCAACCCTTTAAACACCCGACCACTGATGGACACCCCTATGGATAATCCTAGATCCTCATATGATTTCATGATGTTTACCAGACTGGCTAACACCTATCCTTGGGTTCTTACACGACATCTTACTGACCACATTCCAACACTGATTATTATGTCCCTTCTTAAACATTTGCCAGCCTTGTCTTTTAATAATAACTTTTCAAATTTGATCATGCAATTCATATCCATTGCTGACCTTAGTATCTTAAAAAGTATGTTAATTTCTACCAATTGTTATAATTTTGTAATATCTGATCTAATAATAAGTTACTTATAAAGTTATACATAGTTAAACATAATATTATGATTCTGTGACAAAACTAACAATTGCGGGAGCAGCTTCCCTCTTACTTGACCTGGAAAAATGAACAAACTCAGTCTCTCAGTCTAACAGCTGCCTTTTACAACTTCTAGCTTGCATACTGTAAGATGAGTTAAATCAAAAATTTGGATAACAGGATGAACTCAAAACGTTAGCTCTGTTTTTCTCTTTCTAGGCAATTCCAGTCCTGCTGGGTTTCTCCAGCATTTTCTGTATCATTTCAAAGTTAAACAAGAACTGGAGCAGTCGAACAACTTCAAAGAGGTGCTGCCAAAAACAGAAATTACTGGAAAAACTCAGCAGTCCTGGCAGTATCTGTGGAGAGAAATCAGAGTTAACATTTCAGGTCCCGTGATGTAGCTAGAAAGATGTTGGTTTATATGCAGAAGATAGGGTGGTGGGTAAGGAGTAAATGATAGGTGGAGGTAGAACCCAAAGAGAGAGAAGAACAGTTAGACAGACAAAGGAGTGGATAACAATCAGCCTGAGACAATGAGCAAAGGCTCATGGGTCTGTTTGTGCTGACAATGATTTGCATGTAATGGCAGACCATGTGATAACAAGGCCTGCTGAGTGGTGGCTTGGGTAAGAATATGGGAGAAGGTACCACAACCCCTAAAACTGTTGAGCTCAATGTTGAGTCCAGAAAATGGTAGAACTCCCAAGCAGAAAATGAGATGCTGTTCTTCCAGCTTGCTCCGAGCTTCACTGGAGCACTGCAGCAGCCCTGCGGTAGAAATGTTGGCCAGGGAACAAAGTGAAGTGTTGAAGTGCCAGGTAACTGGAACCGCAGCGTCTTTGTTTTTGCAGATAAAACGTAGGTGTTTTGCAAAGTAGTTACCCAGTCTATGCTTAATTTCTGAATGTAGAGTATTGTGAGCAGTGAACATAGTAGGTTTGATTGAGTGAAGTGCAGGTAAAGCATTGCTTCATCTGGAAGGTGTGTTTGGGACCTTGGATACTATAGAGGGAGGAAGTAAACAGGCAGGTGTTATAGGTAAAAACAATGACTGCAGATGCTGGAAACCAGATTCTGGAGTAGTGGTGCTGGAAAAGCACAGCAGTTCAGGCATCTTCTGAGGAGCAGTAAAATCGACGTTTCGGGCAAAAGCCCTTCATCAGGGATACAGGCAGAGTGCCTGAAGGGTGGAGAGATAAATGAGAGGAGGGTGGGGGTGGGGAGAAAGTAGCATAGAGTAGAATAGGTGAGTGGGGATGGGGATGGAGGTGATAGGTCAGAGAGGAGGGTGGAGTGGATAGGTGGAAAAGAAGATAGGCAGTTAGTACGAGTCATGGGGACAGTGCTGAGCTGGAAGTTTGGAATTGGGGTGAGGTGGGGGAAGGGGAAATGAGGAAACTGTTGAAGTCCACATTGATGCCCTGGGGTTGAAGTGTTCCGAGGCGGAAGATGAGGTGTTCTTCCTCCAGGCGTCTGGTGGTGAAGGAGTGGCAGTGAAGGAGGCCCAGGACCTCCATGTCCTCGGCAGAGTGGGAGGGGGAGTTGAAATGTTGGGCCACAGGGCGGTGGGGTTGATTGGTGCGGGTGTCGCAGAGATGTTTCCTAAAGTGCTAGGAGGTGTCCAGTCTCCCCAATGTAGAGGAGACCGCATCGGGAGCAACGGATGCAATAAATAATATTGGTGGATGTGCAGGTAAAACTTTGATGGATGTGCAAGGCTCCTTTGGGACCTTGGATGGAGGTGAAGAAGGAGGTGTGGCCACAGGTTTTGCAATTCCTGCGGTGGCAGGGGAAGGTGCCAGGACAGGAGGGGGGGGGGTTTTGGGGGGTGTGAACCTGACCAGGTAGCCATGGAGGGAACGGTATTTGTGGAAGGCGGAAAGGGGTGGGGAGGGAAATAAGAGGTGGGGTCTCCTTGGAGGTGGCGGAAATGTCGCCGGATAATTTGGTTTATGCGAAGGTTGGTGGGGTGGAAGTTAAGCACCAGGGAGGTTCTGTCCTTGTTACGGTTGGAGGGGTGGGGTCTGCGGGCAGAGGTGCAGGATGTGGATGAGATGCGTTGGAGGGATCTTTAACTACGTGGGAAGGGAAATTGCGGTCTCTAAAGAAGGAGGCCATCTGGTGTGTTCTGTGGTGGAACTGGTCCTCCTGGGAGCAGATACGGCGGAGGCAGAGGAATTGGGAATACGGAATGGCATTTTTGCAGGAGATAGGATGGGAAGAGGTGTAATACAGGTAGCTGTGGGAGTAGGTGGGTTTGTAAAAATTGTTGGTGTCAGGTTGTCATCATTAATGAAGATGGAGAGGTCCAGGAAGGGGAGGGAGGTGTCAGAGATGGTTCAGGTAAATTTAAGGTCAGGGTGGAATGTGTTGGTGAAGTTGATTAATTGCTCAACCTCCTCAAGGGAGCACGAGGTGGCGCCAATGCAGTCATCAATGTAGCGGAGGAAGAGGTGGGGAGTGGTGCCGGTGTAATTACGGAA
>NC_057731.1:24447713-24517965 GCF_004010195.1 Chiloscyllium plagiosum | reverse complement strand
GGGTGAGAAGTTGGAGGGGGGGAGGGGGGTATACAGGTTGAAGCGTTTAATGTATCGGCGGCAGGAGGAAATGAAGAGCTCAGGGGCGGGTAATAGGCCAGCGCGGGTTGTCCAGGAGGATGGAGTGTGTTGGAGTTGAGTGAAGGGGTCCCCGGAAGGTGGGCGGGAGTCCTGATTGTAAAAGTAAGCTCGGAGGCGGCAGAAGAAGTGTTCGACGTCACAGTGCGTATTAAATTCATTGATGCGTGGACGGAGGGAGATAAAGGTAAGGGCTTTGCTGAGGACTGATCGTTCATCCTCAGTGAGGGGGAGGCCTGGAGGATGGTGAAAACTCAGCAGGGCTGGTAGCTAGGACCTGGTGTGGGTGCGGAACCTGTAACTGGAGTGGGCGTGGTGGTAGGTGGAATGGGGGTGGAGTCATGAGTGGGGGTGATGTTCCCCTCAGGTTTTGGGGGCAGGGATGGTGACAGTGGGATCTGTGGGGTGCATGTCAGCAGAATGTAGGTGAGTGGTGTTGGTGGGGATGGAAGTGGTGGCAAACACGGCAGTAAGGGGGCAGAAGTCACTGAGCGTGTGACATCAGCGATGATGTGAGGGGTGGAAATGATGTCACGTGTGGTGCATGAGGAATTGTGAGAGGCAGAAGTGGCTGTGGAAGCAGCCATGTTGGTGGCGGACGTGATGTCATCATTCAGCGTGGGGATGGTGGCTGCACCAGCCGCATGGCTAATGGTGTCTGAGCAGTTCCAGAGGCCGGAGAAATCTTCTGGAATGTTTGAGGAGCGCTGGTTATGGAGGTGGATAGATAAAAGTTGTTGTACTTACAGTTTTTGATGTTTGAGACAGAGTTGAAATAATGTTTGTTGAAAGTATGAATTGTCTTGAGGAAGTAGTACAGAAGGGGTCTTTTGCAATTCTGAGAGAGTGTGGCCCTCAGCTGAGGCAGGGCTGACTGTCGAAAGGTTAGGTGCCGGCGTATTGCTGTGAGCGTGGAGCGGAGGATCTTGAAGGAGAACTGTTGCTGATGTTTTCCAGCACCAGGCAGGTGTTATGCCTTCTGTGGTTGCATGGGAAGTTGCCGTAGGGCTCTGGGGATGTGTTGGGAGTGAAGGTGGAGTGGACCAGGGTATCACAGAGGGAACAGTCCTTGCAGAAGGGAGGGAAGGGGAATATATGCCTGATGGTGGCATCCCACTGGAGGTGATGGATGTGGTGACTGATGATCCCCTGGATGTGGATACTGGTGGGATGGTAGGTGACGAAAAAGGGGACCTTTCACAGTTTGTGGGAGGGAAGAGAGGGGAATGGGTTGGATCTGGCTGGGGACCTTGTGAAACATGGTGCAGGAGACTCCTCAGTTTAGGAAGAAAGTGAACATTTTGGAGACCCTTTGTCAAATGATGGCATCATCAGAACAGATGGAGAGCAGATGGAGGAACTGGAAGAACAGAGTAGAGCTTTTTTTTCCCACCAAAGAAATACTTCTGAGTTTAAAGTCCAGTTATTATCAGGCACACAATGTAGTCAAACCATGGAGACTAAAAAAAAAGAGACACTTACAGATAATTTCCAAAGGTCATGTGCAGAATTAGTCAGTGTTCTCACACAATTGATGCAACACAGAAACATATTGATGGAGGAAAACAATTTCCTTTTCCAGAAATATTCACTGCTCCAAGAACAGTGTGAAAGATTAGCTACAAATGAGCAATGATCTTCTGTTCCAAAATGAAACTTGAGAGCAAGTGAGAGTGGAAACAATAATTTTAATTTAAATTTGCTGAAGAATATCCTGGAGAATTAAGCCCTTTTTAAAGATCAGGAAGATCTTCTGAAATACAAAAAGAATTAAACCAAATTTCCATCCAGTCTACAGCTCACAGTTCAACACGGGAATTTCTGACAGATCATGGTCCAGAAATCTATCTCCTTATCAAGTGGTGATGCACTTCCATTTCCTGATGGAATTCCAGGAATGTTTGTATCTGTAGAGGAGCTACCTTCTCCAACTCTGTGCTCATCTTCCCAGATGTTAAAGGGTGCTCAAATGCTGCTGGGCATCAGTATCTCAAATGAAAGAGACTTTGTGTGGAGGTTGGAGTTGGTGAGAGTAAAAAGAGTTAATTTTCTTGTTTAAATGTTAACAGTTAAAAACAGTACAGGATATGAACTTGGAGATGTGAAGTAATGTAAAGTTAATTATATCTTGACGACTAATTTCTGACTCGTTATATCAGATAAGCTGGAACCGGAGCCTGAGTCTCTCGCATTCTAGAAGATCTTCTTCCTTACTATGCATTGTAAATTAGTTGAGTTTAACAAAGGTTTCTAATGTTCAGGATCCTCTTAAGGTTAGCATGCAGGCTCAGTTGGCATTAGGAAGGCAAATGCAATGTTAGTATTCCTTTATAAAGGGCTAGAATACAGGAAAATGGGACTAGATTAATTTAGGATATGTGAGGTCGGTATGAATGAGTTAGACCAAAGGGTCTGTTTCTGTGCTGTATATCTCTATGACTCTATGTACCGCTGAGGTAGTACTAGGTTCCAGTCAGACCACACCTGGACTATTGTGAGCAGTTTTGGGCTCCGAATCTAAAGAAGGGTGTGTTGACATTGAAGGGATCCAGAGGAGGTTTACAAGAATGATCCCAGAATTGAAGGGCATGTCATGTCAGGAGTAGTTGAGGACTCTGGGTCTGTACTTAATGTGGTTTAGAAGGATGAGGGTGCAACTCACTGAAACTTACAGAATACTGAGGAGTCTGGATAAAGTGGACAGGGAGAAGATGTTTTTGCAACTAGGAAAGCCGAAGATCCAACCTCAGAATGAAGAAATGACCCTGTAGAACTGAGATGAGGCAGAATTTCTTCAGCCAGAGAGTCATCAATCTGTGGAACTCATTGTCGCAAAAGGTTAGATTAGATTCTCTACAGTGTGGAAACAGGCCCTTTGGCCCAAAATGTCCACATCGACCTTCCGAAGAGTAACCCACCCAGTCCCATTTCCCTTCTGACTAATGCACCTAACATTATGGCCAATTCACCTGACCTGCACATCTATTTGGATTTGGATTGTGGGAGGAAATCGGAGCACCCGGAGAAAACCCACGCAGACACAGGGAGAATATACAAACTCCACACAGACAGTCACCCGAGGCTGGAATAGAACCTGGGACCCTGGTGCTGTGAAGCAGCAGTGCTAACCACTGAGCCACATTGCCACCCCTTTGTGGAGGCCAAGTCATTGAGTGTAGTTAATCCAGAAATAGATAGGTTCTTGACTAGTAAGGGGATCAAGGGTTACAGGAAGATGGCAGGAGAAGCAGTTGAGGAAGACATCAGCCATGGTTAAATGGTGGAGCATGGGCCAAATGGCCTAATTCTACTCCTATATCGTCTGGTCTTCATTGTGATGAATGTAGGTTTCATCCTGTTATAGACACTACTCCAGGAAATACTAAACAATTTGTTGAGAGCATTTCTGAGGAATGTGGAAGAGCTATGTAAGGCCTTACTAAAACAATCACTCCCAAATAACCAATCAAGAGACATATCAATGGGAAAAAAAAGTAAATATTAAACTACTTGAAATTGCATTCAAGAAAAATGCCAACGCCCCTTTTTTAGATAACACCAAGCTTTACTTCAGAGCCTGAATTTGGATGCTTTTATCATCCCCCCCAACGATTGGAAAAGTTTGGCAGATTTCCCAGCATCCTGGGCACTGTAATTATAAGCAGATGTCAGAATGTTCCAGAATGCATTGATTTGGAATTGGAGTAAAGGCTCAATGCTTGCCTATTATGAAAACTACAGGCAGAGTTCCTTTGAAACATTGTTTAGAAGAAATAAAGAAACCAGATTCTTAAAATGTTATTTCAGCCAAAAAGTTATTTGTATTACATTCTACAGTCACAGTGACAAGGAGGCAAACAGATAGACAGCAAGAGGAACAGACCTGAGGAAATTTTAACCCTTCAGTACTGCTGGAGAGTTATCACAATCAACAGCTTTACAAGGTCTTAATTAAGTCTTTTAAAACTGAATTTCACTGATCTTTAAATTTAAATTCCTGCATGAGTTTCCACTGATCCCTAAATGGACCAGTACAAATGGGTTGATGTGCAGGGGCTTATTGGGGTCTGTCAACATCTGATGGCACAAACGAAACGTACGCTCAATTTTTACAGGTGCTTTGTCAGTGCTGTCTGGGAAACATTGTTTGGCAGAAAGCTAATGATCCCCTACAGGCATTGCAGATGCCATTAAGGTGGGAGGTGTCTTGGATATTTTAGAAGAGGAAGACCTCTGCTACCCATGGCAGTGATGAATCAGATTCCAGCGACACAGGAAGGAGATGGGGTTGCAAAGGGACTAACAATGTAATGTGCTGCCCAAACAGGGGCTCAGTTTCTTTCACCTCTTAGAAAAGCAGGGTCTGTGCAGCCAAGGGTCAAAGACACCTGCAGCCTCTGAGAAGACCTGATACCCACAAGGCATGGCACCCTCACATTACCAGTGCCTATACTTTTAATTAGTGTGACTGTGGACAGAGCACACACAAGAAAATGGATAAGGAAGGTGACAAATTGTATTCAGGGCTCGGTGTTAAATAAACTTCCCCGTGATGGAAATAGCACAGGAAAATCTGCAAAAACCCTTCAACCTAGTTTTACCACATCCAAAAAATAATCCACAACTCTCCCACATCCCTCTCTTGTGGTATTTGATATTGTGCTTTGCAAGATCTCAAGACCAAAAAGTAGCCCAAGTGTTTCACAGTCAATTTCTTTCAAGAATTACTGTTGTAATGTAAGAAATAAATGTTCAGAAATTTGTCAATACCAGTTTTTAACTACAACTTATTCTCAATTCAATTGTTTTAACACAGTTAAACATTTTTAATAGTAATCAAGGTTGCAAATTTACACTATTCACAAATACTACAATAATGAACTGCACATTCTTTTATGGCAGCACATGACAGGTGAAGCAAGGAAAGTAATTTATACATTCCCAACATTAGCATTTTGCAACAATAATTTAACTTTTCCTACCTTTCATGCTGTTATCCAATGATATAGTGGTCCATTGCACATCACCACTAAACATTTTTAAAATATTGATTTTTCATTACACAAGTGGATAGTGAGTCACAATGAGCTATGTGTCATTTTAAGCAGCTTAAGCAATAAGCATAAATGAGAAAAAAAAGTATACTTGCATTTGGCACATCAAGCATACAATTGTCCACAAATTACAACTGGTGCCTTAAAGATTTAATTGATTGCAACTTTCAGTTTAAGTTGTAGAATGAAAAGTTTCGTAGATAAAACTAAACTGTGTTTGACACCACACTAAGCCATCAAATGAAAAACCATCTTAATTAAATGCTCAGTCTTATAATAAGGTATTTAAATCCCTGAAACATTATTGTTCCAATTTTGCAAAGCAATTTGACCGCAAGTTAGCCAAGGTTACGTAATAATTGGTTACACACAGGTGCCATCTTCACTCTGAAGAGACCCAGTAAAGCAGCCTCCAGGGAAAAAAAATACTGAAAGAGTCAGTGCTGACTCCCAAACCACAGGATCAGGAAGATCATTTCAGACTTGAAGAAATTTATTAGGATAAGCCAACTATGCTCTTAAGCTTGACAAGCACCTGTCATGAGTAGACATGCAAGAAACTCATCTTTGCTAACAATTTCATTTTTTTTTCCATGATGTGGAATCCTAAACTGCATCAGGAGATTTTCCAGCTTCAGTCCCAGTTTAATAGATTCAAGATGGGAACTGACAATAGGTGAGAAACTGCACAGGAAAGTTCAGTAAAAAGGTGTTTCAGTGCAGTTGATTATATAGATGTGGTCCAGAGGATTTTAGAATAGAGCTGCTTTTAGGAATACATCTTATGTTATCTGATGCACTGGTATTTCAGCAGGCACTCTATCATTGTCACTGATAACTCCTGCTCTTGTATGTCTTTGAGATTCTATTCTTCAATAGGACTTATATGGCATTGCAGCTCTCATTTTCTTCAGGCATCGATGGGGAGCAAACTGGATGATACCGCACAGTTTGAAAAATCACAGCGACCTTAATAGTCACTGGTACTAACACACAGAATTCAGATGCTGTGGGAAGATCCTTCTGAAGAACCAGATGTCAAACAAGATGTGTGTCAGGGACACTATATGCAATGGATACTGTTGCCATAGGTACATTTTGTGCATATATTCCATTGCCACATTAAGAATTGTAAAGCAAATGGAAAAGGCAGTGTGAGACAGAAATCTCCAGTGATAAATTTGACCCATTGAATATCATTCAATGAATCACATAGGATGTAGGTTTGCTTGCTGAGCTGGAAGGTTCATTTCCACATAAAGGACTGTACATGATTTCTGCTTTCTATTTATATGCTTGGGTTTCTTTGGGTTAGTGATGTCATTTCCTATAGTAATGTCATTTCCTGCTATTTTTCTCAGGGGGTGGTAGATGGGGTCTAACTTGATGAGCTTGTTGATAGAGTTCTGGTTGGAATGCCATGCTTCTTGGAATTCTCGTGCATGTCTCTGTTTGGCTTGTCCTAAGATGGATGTGTTTTCCCAGTCAAAGTAGTGTCCTTCCTTATCTGTATGTAACGATACTGGTGAGAAATGGTCATATCATTTTGTGGCTAGTTGGTGTTCATGTATCCTGGTAGCTAGTATTCTGCCAGTTTGTTCAATGTAGTATTTGTCACAGTTCTTGCACAGTATTTTGTAAATGACATTAATTTTGCTTGTTGTCTGTATTGGGTCTTTCAAGTTCATTAGCTGCTGTTTTAGTGTGTTGGTGTGTTTGTGGGCTACCATGATGGCAAGGAGTCTGAGTAGTCTGGCAGTCATTTCCGAGATGTCTTTGATGTAGGGGAGAGTAGTTAGGGTTTCTGGACATGTTTTGTCTTCTTGTTTGGATATGTTACTGAGAAATCGGTGGACTGCATTCATTGGGTACCCATTCTTTTTGAATATGTGGTATGGGTGATTTTCCTCTGCTCTGTGTAGTTCTTCTGTGCTACAGTGCGTGTTGGCTAATTGAAATAATGTTCTGATGCAGCTTCGTTTGTGGGTGTTGGGGTGATTGCTTCTGTCGTTCAATATTTGGTCTGTATGTGTTGTTTTCCTGTAGATGCTGGTTTGAAGTTGCCCATTGGCTGTTCGCCCCACTGTGATACTGTGTTTTCCTCCTCTTTAGTGAACTTTATGCCAGTAAGGTTATTATTGATGGTCTTGAAGGTTTCCTATAATTTGTTTCATTTAGTGATGACAAAGGTGTCATCCATGTAGCAGACCTAAAGCTTGTGTTGGATGGTTGGCAGAGCTATTTGTTTGAGTCTCTGCATTACTACCTCTGTTAAGAACCCTGATATCGGAGATCCCATGCGTGTTACGTTGGTTTGTCCATAGATTTTGTTGTTGAAGGTGAGGTGTGTGGTAAGGCATAGGTCCAGTAACTTGACGATACTGTCCTTGCTGATGAAGTTAGTGGTGTTTGATGTATATCTCTTTGGGTCTTCTAATACTGCAGTCAGTATTTCCTTGGCCAGGTTAATGTTGATTGATGTAAACAGGGCTGTTATATCAAAGGAGACCATTATTTTATCCTCTTCTATCTTAGTATCTTAGGCTCTTCAGGAATTCTTGGGTGGAGTGGATTGAGTGGCATGAGTCTTCTGCTAAGTATTTTAGTCTTTGGTGTAGCTCCTTGGCTAATCTGTAGATTGGTGTTCCAAGTTGCAAGACTATGGGTCTGAGGGGGGTACCTGGTTTGTGAATTTTGGGTAATCCATAGAAAAGTGGTGTGTTGGATCCATCTAGTTTCATTTTTTGGAAGTTGGTCTTATTTATTTCTCCAGATTTCTGAAGTTTTTTGAGTAAGGCTGTGATTCGGTTCTTTAGTTGTGGGGTCAGGTCTACTGCCACTTGTTGGTAAGTATTGGTATCAGTAAGTAGTGCGTTCGCTTTTTCAATGTAGTCTCTTCAATTTAGAATGACTGTCAAGTGTCCTTTGTCTGCAGGTAGGATAACAACGACATCACCACAGGAAATGATATCACCACCGGAAATGACAACCCAAAGAAACTCAAACATATAAATAGAAAGCAGAAATCATGTACAGTGCTTCACCTGAGGCCCACTGAAAATGTTACCATTAGGGTGACGAAACAACTGGAAATGAACCTTTCAGCTCAGCGAGTAAACCTACATCCAGAACCTCAACCTGTGCTACAAATCTTCTCAAAACTCGCTATGAATCACATAACCACTCCAATGTGAAAAATGACCATTCAGTTCATTGACTCTTGCACTGACCCAATCATACCCTGATCCCTGCCCTATCCCCATGATCCCATATTTATCATGGTTAGATCTAATTAATTGAGCCTACACATCCCAGGACACAATTCAGCATGGCCAATCCACCTAACCTGCACATCTTTGGACTGTGGGAGGTAACCAGAGTGCCTAATGAAACCCACACATATGTAAGGAGAATGTGCAACCTTCACACAGGCAGTTATCCAAGCCTGGAGTTGAAACCAGGTCCTTGGTGATGTGAGGCAGCAGTGCTGACCACTGAGCCACCATGCTGCCCTTTGGAGTATATTATTGAAATTCATGTACAAAAGACCAAAAGCAAATCAAATGTTTCACATTCCACTCAATTTTTTTATACCCAATGTAAAATGGGTTATTAATTCATAAACCCCCTTTTGCACAATTTCATTCTATCATCCCAAATGTTCACAAATCAGCTTTACTTGTCACAGCAGGCAAACTGCATGTATCCTTGCTACAGTGTTCAACATATGGACATTAAACAAGGAATGCATGTGTATTGCCTGGATGTTAAACCGCATGACTTCCCCTTTAAGGAACAATATTAACATTTCATTGTTGTATTGCAGTGATGCCATTTTCTTTAACACCTTTAGCTAAACAGTAAGGATGGCCACTACCTGATGCTGCAAAATCATATTACTAATTTTCATATGACACAAGTACTTGAGCCAATGCTGATAATAATTTGCAGCCTTACATGAAATAGTTACATAATGAAGATGTTTAAACTGTTCTTTAAAAAAACAGTTGTGCAAATTGATCTGAGGATGATACGATTTAATTTATCTTAATACAAAGGGATCATTTTTGGACTATGCACACTTTCTTCCTTGCTGATAACATGTAACAGAAACTTAGGGACGTGTTACATAATATTTTCTGACTATTCATTTGAAATGGTTAAAAAAAAGTCTGAGTAGGGAGTGCATGAATTTCAATAATATACTCTAAAGGGACAATCTATTCTTTGGGAACGCAAAGTCAACACCTTTAACCTTAAATCCTTACTTTTTACTCTCCAAAGTGAAGGGTGCTGGACATCAAAAGTACAGATGACTGAAAGAGAATTCAGACCCAAAGGAGTCAATAATTAACAGCAGAAATGTGACTTTAGAATTTCCCTCCTTCCCTCCAATGCAGTTCATTAATTTTAAACAAAAATCACCAGTTACTTAACTAATCAATATTATTGATATTAAAAATATTTTGAGCTTATTAAGCTCTAGCATATTGTCAAAATGTGAACACTGAGATTTTGAAAAAATAACTCTGCCATTCATCCTCTTAGGAATGTAAGTCCTTCAAATGACAGACCATGTTCGGAGTGACACTGTAAACAAAACAAAATAAATTTAATGACAATTTGTTTAAATAAAAAACATTGGAAACAGCTCGGGTAATTGATTAATTGAATAACTACAACACCACAAGGAGTCGGCCAATCGTGCTGCTAAAGTGCCTTTATTTATGCAGATTTAGTGCATCTCAGTAACCACATCTTGATAAAGAAGCATTCATTCTCAGCTGGATATCAGACCACTCCACCAGGAACCATAACATCTTGGTGGGAAATTAATTCACTTCAGAGGACAATCAGCAGGGCTCAGTAGGAAAATGGTCAGACAAGTCTGAAATGGATGTCCATGACTACTGAGTTGGAACAAAGTACATGTACATAGCAAAGTCACACGCAATCATGCTCTCTAATAGTTTTGAGTGAAAGCATTTGCACTGGTCTTAATGTTGAACACAAATATTTTAAGCTATGAAACAATTTTAGTGTTCATTACATCCTTATATATTTTCTAGGTCAAATTAGCTAAGATTTTCTGTGGCCTGGTTTTAGCACCAAGCTTGTAAATAGAGCAGGCTCTTCTCAGTAATATTCTGGACATCTTTCATGCAAAATAACAAATGAAAAATTCAGAAGACTTAATTGAGATCAATTGGTTTTTGAACCACGAGTGTGTGGTATTTTCTAAACGCGAACTAACTTGTAGTTTGTATTACTACCATTAATTTGTCCATGCTCAGCAAATATTGTCACAACATTTGCAACAGCTACAAGAATTGGCAAGGTTGTTTACTTGGGTGTTCTTGTTACAAAGTGCTTAAGTATTATAAATGTAGCGGGCAAGCGTTGTGTGTGATAAGATTGCCATTCTGGAGTATGTCAAGTAACTAATTATTTCAAGCTGATTAAAACTACAGAATTATATTTCTTGTGCTGTGCCATTTGGTTATTTCAAATAAGTAATTCCAATATTATCCAGTTATAAAATACGTATTCATTCCCAGGAATCATTCAAGAGTACACCAATATATAAAATAATGTGCAAAGGCAGCAAGTATTCATTACATATATGTATGCATGACCTGGCTGGATTTGGATGGTTAATATTATCTGATCCAAAAGTTTAAAATTAAGAAAGAAATAAATGAAGAGGAACAAGTGTTACATTTCTTCCATTCCTCATAGTAACAAGTAGATTTTGTTCATAAAATTTGAGGAATTTACATGCAAAGATGTGCGATATTGCTTTATAAGCACCACATTCTGGTGTAGCAGAGTCCTGACAACAAAACCATGCCAATCTAAATCTAAGTATTAAATAAAAAGTATTGATTTGAACACCAATTTTATGTTGAAAGCTGGGATGTCTTGCACTGTACATCATCTATTTCACGCTGCTGTCTGTTACATATTATAGCCAATGAGCAAACTCAGTTATTTTATCAGTCAGCACACAGTCTTCATTAGTGTCCACATGACATGAAAAGTGATTTTACAAGAGCTGTGATAAAAGTAGTTCAGCTATCAATGCTAAGTGACAAGAGAGGAATTTCCCGGGAAATTATGCATTGCCTTATACTGGAATATTTTATATAAATCATGGAAATTTAATAATTTATTGATATTGTGTGTAACAAAGAAAATGTCCATGTACTAAATACCAATTCAAATGAAGAGTGAAATATTTAATTTTAATAGCCTATAGTAATTGTGTTGGCCACCTGGCTAAATCCATCCCTTCCTTTTCTCGAGTGCATTGTGGATAGGATGACTATCATGTTACACAGGAAGTAACCCTTAGGGCTTCTCTGAAAAGAGGTCTCTAATTGCTATTATAATGGATCTAGTTATCAGTGTAATAACACTAAAAAGATACCCATGTTACTCAAAAGGAAATACCAAAACTTTAACCAAATAGTATAAAACTTTAAGTAATACCAGGTGAAACTATTTATATTCTAGCACATTTTAAGAGAGTGTAAAAGCACATTGTGTGATACTATGGCTGAATCATTATCTGATTTGTCTGCATCTATCTGTTATAGAGAATGATCTTGTTGATATGTTAGGGGTTACCTTAGAAGTGCTTTACGCCTTAAATTTAGCACTGGCACATTTTATCAGTAATGCAATGCACTGAATAATTACCACTATATAAAACCATTATCATCTTTTAAAGAATTAAAACCAATCAATTCACATTATGGAAATATAGAACATTACAACACAGATTGAAATCATTTGGCCTCTTGTGTCTACATGGCTCTTTTAAAGAGTAATCCACTTGATCCCACTCCTCTGTGAGGATAATATGCTCTGCAGAAAGAAGGAATGGAGCTACTGTGAAAATACACTGAAAAGAAAAATATATACAAGCACTGCCTTTATCCAAGATAGTATTATAGATTCAATATTATGTACAAAAGAAAATTAAGATTTACTAATGTTTCTTAGTCACACCTCAGTACAACATGCACAAGTTACCAGCAATTTTTTAAATTTAATCATGGGATGTGGACATCACTGGCTGAGCCAGAAGTTTTTTTTAAACCAATTCCTAGTTGCCACAGAGAAGTCAGTGGTGAGTTTTTTTCTTGAATTTGTGCTGTTCATTTGGTACAGGTAGATCCACAATGCCATTAGGAAGTGAGTTCTGAGATTTTGACCCAACAACTTTGAAAGAATGGTGATATATTTCCAAGTGAAGCTGGTGACTGGCTTGAAGGGGAGTTTGCAGGTGGGGGTATTCCCATGTATTTGGCTTATCAATTATACATGAAAAAAATCATACTTCTAAAAACCTGCTGACAGCTACAATAAAACCTAAGCACTGAAATGCTCCAGATCAAAAGTTAAAAATGATCCTCTCAAGTTCTAAGACATCAATCGTAATGCTTGGAACAAAAACCTTCTTCCAAGATTCATGGATATGTGGGTGTAAACCTCCTTCTCTTTCACTTGCCTCTTTCAAGGTCTGGCATAAAACAGAATGAGAGAATGAAGTTATCTCGGAGATCTACATCTCCCGGCTCTTCAACTACGTGTCCATATATCTAGATCCTCAAGCTTCCATTTTCATGTCTCCCACCCACTCAACTTCATGTGTCATGTTTTACTAATCCTGCAAACTTGCTGTCTACTGTCTCCCTGGCTGGATATATCAGAACTAATGCTTTTCAAGGGAGTGCAATTGATGGTGTATATGCATTTATAGGATGTGGATTTTGCTAACCAGACCAACAATTATTGTCCATCTCCAATTCTCCTTAAGAAGATGGCTGTGAGTGGTCTTCTTGAACTGTTTCAGTCGGTCAGGTGGGAGTACCGCACAGTTCCAGGAGTTTGACCAAAAAACAGTGAAGGATCAGTGATATAATTTCTAGTCAGATGAAATGCAGCTTAAAGTGGAATAAGCAGATGGTGGAGTTTCATGCATCGGCTGCCATCGTCCTTCTAGCTGGTACAGGTTAAGGGTTTGGAAAAACAAAAAGTTGATTACTCTTGCTCTCTGATTTTCCTTCATAGTATCTAAATGAAGAAATGAAAAGAGGTTAGACTGCATTATTGAGGTGTAGTGTTTACACATATTCAAGAAAAGGAAAGATTGGAAGGTTTTCTTAACAAGCTGACAGGTAATGCAGAATAAAATAAAATGTGACTGCTACTTCTCCTTGTTCAGTCCCCTTGTTGTCTTTCTGAAGACAAGCATGGACATGATGGGACAAATGGCCACCTTCTGTGTTTGGGAGGTGTTTGATGACGACTGATATGTTTTATATAGTGCATTCTGGGGAAGTGCTTCTAGATTTACTACCTGACCTGATTGCAAAATTTGAATGGCACAGAGTTTACTAGTCATGGAATTGTAGTGCTGGAACACAACACTGCGGCTTCTTCTTTCTCACTTGGCCTCAGCAGGTACATATGGATGCCTTGACTGTCTCATGTTTTCAAGCAGAAAATGCCTGAAGAAGATTGGAATCTGAGATACTCTGCAGAGCTAATTGACATTCCTCAGCTACAACAGGTCAGTCTGAAGTCCCAAGTTAGTTTTCAAAGTATTTAACTCCTTAAATCCAGCAGAAGCCTGCTACTTCTCCCTTTGATAAATTAGTTCCTAATGAGTACTGTTTCAAGTCCTCAGGCTATTTCCAATATTATAGTTAAGCTCAACTTAGAAACTACATGATACTACAATCTGAAACACTGCCTCCAAACTTTCAAGGTTTTTAACTTTAGCTTTTGTTCCAGGGACTGCTCTAATGCTACCAACCACAATCAGCTCGATCCTACCATCAGGTGACAGATCTGCAGGTCCAGTTGGGCTATAAAATACCCAACTATCTCAAGTCCCCCACTTCCCTGCCCTCCAGACATTAGGAGGTTTATTTATCCTGCATATCCCTTCACCCCCTCACAAATATCTTACGCTATTACTGCCAAGAAGTGTGGCACTGGAAGGTCATTCCTGGCGAAGAGATTATGCTTGAAACATCGACTTTCCTGCTCCTCGGATGCTGCCTGACCAGCTGTGCTTTTTCAGTGCCACACGTTTTGACTCTGATCCCCAACATCTACAGTCCTCACTTTCTCCTAGTTGATCTCACACTATTAGATTAGATTACTTACAGTGTGGAAACAGGCCCTTTGGCCCAACAAGTCCACACTGACCCTCCAAAGAGCAAACCACCCAGACCCATTCCCCTATATTTACCCCTTCACCTAACACTACGGGCAATTTAGCATGGTTAATTCACCTAACCTGCACATTTTTGGACTGTGGGAGGAAACCGGAGCACCCGGAGGAAACCCACGCAGACTTGGGGAGAATGCATGGATCTCCTCCGGGTGCTCCGGTTTCCTCCCTACTATATTAATCCTTATTGCCAAGGGATCACCTCATTCTTCCCAATCACATCCAAGCAACTCCTACATCACATTGGAGATTTCAGAGCTATGAAATAAATTAATCCCACAGTTCAGTGGGATTAATGATTGCAGCTTCTTATCCAGGCTGTCAGAGAACAGCAGAACATGCTCTTCCACAAATTGTAACAAAAGACACTCTCATTTGGCCAAGATCACCAAGGAGTTTAGCAACTATGATATTCAATTAAGATCCAGAGTCCAATGGACGAAAAGGGTCAATAACTTCATCCAACCAGCTAAGTTTCAAAGTGGCATGTGATTGCCTCTCATGTAGGCAACAGGCCATGCATTTGTGTAAATGTACTATTAGGTTGGGCAGGTGAGTGAGGGACACAGGACCAGTGGCACTTAAAGCCAAAGTTTGTGACAGTTTGATTGAAGCAAATGATTGGATGCAACATTACACACTGATGGGCCGAAAGTTGTGCTGATACATTTATGAACAAGGGCGTTAGTTGGCAATTATCAAGTCAACAAATCTCCGTAAAACAGTGGCTACGCAAGATTTGATTAGATTTCCTACAGTGTGGGAACAGGCCTTTCAGCCCAAAACGTCCACACCAATCCTCCACACCCAAACCCAATTCCCTCTGACTAATGCACCTAACACTATGGGCAAATTAGAATGGCCAATTCACCTGACTGGCACATCTTTGGACTGTGGGAGGAAACCGGAGCCACCCAGAGGAAACCCACGGGGAGAAAGGCCGGAATCGAACCTGGGTCCCTGGTGTTGTGAGGCAGCAGTGCTAACCACTGAGCCACCATGCCACCCCATGCTAGGGAGAAGGCACCTGGATCTTCACCTATGGGAGGAGCCATAGTGGACCAGTGCGGACCTGTGCACACATGTCAACAACACAGCTTTCATCATTTGCATGCAGCCCATTTAGTTGTGGGAGTTTATTCACCAAAGGCATCAGCCAGATGGATCAGCATCAGCCACCCTCTTGTAACCATCAGCCACCCTCTTGTTTGTGACTGTAATAGCAATAGCCCATGCCAAGATGGCACCTGGCATGGCCTGTGCCAGAAGTACACATGTGTAGCTGGCATTCATGCCATTGGGAGGAGATAGTACTCAACTATATTTTTTAACCAGAGTCGGAGCTATATCACCCGAAACATTGTTGGGTGGTGGTCACAGGGCAGTCAAGTTTCATTTTGCTTTGGGTTTGATGAATTCTTGCTTCTTTAAATCAGGCCGAAGTAGATTTCAGACTTTATTTTAGATTAGATTAGATTACTTACAGTGTGGAAACAGGCCCTTCGGCCCAACAAGTCCACACCGACTCTCCGAAGAGCAACCCACCTAGACCCATTCCCCTACATTTACCCCTTCACCTAACACTATGGGCAACTTAGCATGGCCAATTCACCTGACCTGGACATTTTTGGACTGTGGGAGGAAACCGGAGCACCCGGAGGAAACCCACACAGACACGGGAGAATGTGCAAACTCCACACAAATAGTTGCCTGAGGTGGATATTGAACCCAGGTCGCTGGTGCTGTGAGGCAGCAGGGCTAAGCACTGTGCCACCATGCCGCCCACTTGAAATCACTTTGTACTCAGCTGTTCTCTTAGGTTACCAAAAAAAGTGTTTCCGTTTTAATTTTCAACCACTTGAAAATGATATAAATTTATTATCATCCTGTAGTTTCTGAACTGATCAGTGAAAGCTGTTAGGTGATGTCATACTGCAGCATAAAATATTAGCGAATTTCTACAGGTCATAACTAATATTAAATGTCTAAATTATCCATAATGTTGACATTTTTATGTACTTTGATAAATTGCTCCACAGATTATGTAATCTTTTCCAAAATAAGTTCTAAGTCATAATATCACTGATTCCCTGGTTTTTGCTTGCAATGTGGTACCTAGATTTACTATAATTTGTTGATCTGTTCATCTTTTATAGAGTTATTAAGAATATTGCTGTTTAATATTTATCTTCTTAAGTGGCACTTAAAAATACATAAGTTCCTTATTTGTTGGCAATGAAGTGGCGAACTAGAATAATTTATTATTACATTTAGAAGACACATTGCAGGTGTCATGAAACAACAGTAATAAATAAAATGGAAGCAACCATTAATCAAACTTATCACATTGATAATGTGAAAGAAGGCCTTCAGTGGTGAAATGACTAACAATTTGGCAGTATTTAGTTTTTCCCCAATGCTTCTCAAATTTACCAAAATACAATCTATAAAACAACAAAAATTTGAAAAAAGAAACTGCTTAGAAAAACTGACGATATCGTTTTCAAAACACAGGTCAGTTTTAATTTGATTTGATGCAACTTAGATGGTCACTGGCTAGAAGTTAAACAATAACGTCTTTTCTGAGATGGACTGAAAATAAGAGAGCAATTTCACTACCATAAGAACTAGAAAAGAAAGAAACAAAGAGTTGTGGAAGACAGTTGATTGGCACAAAAGTTACTAACTCAGCATGTCTGACAGCATCAGTGGGCAGACAGCAAAGATAACACTGCACGTCTCGTGACTCTTCATCAGAACTGTGAGCAGCTCAGAAAAATTTGGTATTTGTGCTGAAGGGAGGTGCGTGTAGGGGTAGGGAGAAAGTCAGTGGATAAGTGGAGATAGAATTCAGAGAGACAGATATGAGAATGGGATTACTGATTGGGATTACTGATGGTTCACCAGAAAGAGAAGCTGACTGTGTGATAATGAGAGCTGAGAGGAGGAGATTGGTTGGCTTTGCTGAAAGTGACCCATGTCATGACAGGACTAGGATGCACGGTGGGTAAAAAATCATGGAAGGATGGAATTACGCTCTAAAGTTATTGATCTTGATGTTGGGTCCTAGAGGCTTCAGGGTCCCCAAGTGGAAAAGGAGATCCTGTTCTTCGAACTTATGCTGAAGCCCACAGAAACACTGCAGCAGGCCCGAGGCAGAAAAGCTCCCACAGGAACTAGGTTATGTGTTGAAGTAGTAGACAACTGGAAGGTCAGAGTTATTTTTACAGACAGAACATGGGTGTCCTGCAAAGCAGTTACCCAGTCTGCTTTTGTCTCGCCGAAGCAGAGAGACCACATTGTGAGCAGTGAGTGCAGTAGACTAGATTGAGTGAAGTACAGGTAAATTGCTTGTTCACTTGGAAGACATCTGGGGCCTTGGTTAGTGAAATGGGAGGAGGCAAATAGGCAGATGTTACAGGGATTGCACGGAAAGGTGCTGGGATTGGAGGAGGAGTGGACCAAAGTGGCCCATAGGGAACAGTCCCTGCCCAATGCTGACAAAGGAAGAAAGCGTTTAGGGCTTTTGCCCAAAACGTCGATTTTCCTGCTCCTCAGATGCTGCCTGACCTGCTGTGATTTTCCAGCACCACTCTAATCTTGACTCTAATCTCCACCATCTGCAATACCCAGTTCTGCACAGTAGATGAGGTGGATGGATGTGCAGGAAAATCTCTGCCGGATGTCAAAAGATTCTTTGGGGCCTTGGACAGAGGTGTCAGCGTAGGTTTTACACCTCCTGAGGTGGCAAGGGAAAGTGTCGGGTATGGGGGAGTAGGTTGATGGGGGGCGTGGACCTTACGAGGGAGTCACAGAGGGAATGGTCTCTGTGGAACGTAGAGGGGGGTGCAGTCAGACCAGAGATAGACAGATTTGAATTGTTGAGAGTGACAGAGAAATGAAGGCTCCAAGTTTGTTAACTTGGAGGACAACCACAATCTGTACAAATGAGTGCTGGGAGGACAAAGGGGCATATAGTGTGCATTCAGAACGGTGGCAGATAGACATCAGCGTGGGTGATGCGTGGTCATCAACTTTGAATTCAAAGAGAAGTCAGAATATTTTCTAAATGACAAATGATAGTGGAGGAATATAGAACATAGTGTAAAGGTGCATTAACAATTAAACATTAGTGCACAGGTAAAAGAAAAAAGCAAATGAAAACGGTGGCCTCTCTCTCAAAGCTGTAAGAGGAGAAATTTGTATTTCAATTATAATCAGTCTTGTCACTTTATGTGGAGTGTTTCTCAGCTTGGTTTTCGAAAAGACAAATTTGGGACTGGGGAGTGTAGGGTATAGAGTACAGATTTACCATTAGAATTTAACCTTTTAAGACCCAGAAAGAGTCCAGGTTGTCTAAAGGAGGGTATAGTCCCTGGAGATTAGAGCTTGAGAGATAATCTGCTTGAAATGCAGATAGAAAGGCCAGAATTCTCCAGATGTAAATACTGTCAAAACAGCAGAACCAATCGAGAGTGATTGGGTCCCATGTTATCATCACTTGCCTGCACCATTGTGAGTGAAAGGTATCTGGCTAGGTTCACATTGGCATCTGTCAATATATTAAAGAGGTCTCAATTGCTGCAGGATGAAAGCAACATGTAGGAAGACTGCACATCCTTCTTCCTCCCATCCCCATCTCCCTATTCTCAGAACATCCTACGGAGGTCATGTTGGATACAGATGGAAGGAACAGCCTGGCTAGCCTGAAGACATAGCTGAAAGGAGTAGAGGAAATGAGCAGCAGGACTGCACTGGCCGGCATCTGAATTCAGGGCTACAGACGTATAACGGCCTCATGAAGTCTGGCAAAGGTGGCATCATATGACTTTCAGCTGGCAGCCAGCAGTCTCTCCCCCCCTGCTTAGGCAGTCACCTGGAACATGACTCCTCTGACCATCTATCTATACCCCTCTGTAGACTCATTGTGCTCTCTTCATGATTTGCCTTCCCAAATATTTTTGTGTCATCTGCAAACTTGGCAACAATTTCCTCATCCAAGTCACTATAATATATTGTAAATAATTATAGTCCCAACACTGATTCTTTTGGCACTCCACTAGTTACTGGGGTTGCCAACCTGAAAATGCCCCTTTTATTCCAACTCTCTGTCTTCTTTAGTTAACTAATCCTCTGTTCCTTTTAATATACTGCACCCAACATCATTGGCAATTCTTGTCTGAAGTAGCCTTATGTGTGGTACCTTATCAAATCACATCCAACGCTTCCTTTTTCTCTACCCTGCTTGTAACCTCTTCAAAGAGATCAAATAAACTGGTCAGGCATGATTTTCCTTTTATGAAGCCATGATGACTCTGTTCGTCCAAAGATGTGCACCTTAGGTGAATTGGCCAATTGTCCTTAGTGTCCAGGGATATACAGGTTAAATGGATTAGCCATGGTAAAATGCAGAGTTACAGGGACAGGGTAGGAGGCTGGGTCTGGGTGGGATACCTTTTGGAGGGTCGGTGCTGACTCAATAGGGTGAATGGCCTTGTTCCAATTTTAGGGATTCTATGACTGCATGTTTCGAAATGCCATGCTATTGCATCCTTGATAAGAGACTCTAACATTTTCCCAATGACAGATGTTAAACTAACTGGTCTATAGTTACCTGATCTTTGTCTTTGCCTTTTTGAATAAGGGTGTTACTTTGGCAATGTTCCAAACGTCTGGGTCTCTTCCCAAATCCAAAGATTTCTGGAAGACTGTTACCAGTGTATCTACTATCTCTGTAGCTGTTTCTGTTAAAATCCTAGGATTACTCCTGTTCTTAAGTTCAAAAGAGACAAACACACTTATTCTTAAACTACATTTTCCGGACCCAGTACACAGCAAAGATTTCTTCTCTACTCCCTTAAAGCCTGGAGAACACCTGTCAGGGATGGCAGCAGATGGCAATATTCTGTGCATAGAATCTTTTAAAGGAGAGAGGGTGTTATGAAGTAGCTACCACAAGATTCTGGCTGACCAGTAGACTTGGTCTGGTAACTGCAGGTGTATTGGAAGAATCCGCAAGCTGATAAATAAACCACATCAGCTACCCTCTCTGTGGTTATCAAGTCTGAGCATGATTCTCAAACCCACAGGTAGGCTTAGAGGTAGGAACATGATCATGCACCTCAATGACTCCTGTGGTGAAAAAAATCACAGTCTCCAGCAATTCATTCCTTAAACAGAACAAGAGGTGATATGCTTAGAAGCATTTCCATTGTGTCACTCAAGCCTTTTGGAGTTGTACAGCATATAACACTTTTACTAATAACTTGTATAGAACAGGTGGTGCATTGCGACTTGATCCACCGATGCTTCATTTTGGAAACCAGATTTGTTTCAACAACAGGCTGCCATCCTCCTACCTTTTGTCTGATGTGAACTAATCAAATATTCCAAGGTACTCATGGTTTAATTATCAAAGTAAACACTCCTTGCTCCTCGAACCTTTCCCCCCGCAGACTCTAGCAGTTTTACTCCATTAATAAACACACCTCTTTATATTTCTTTCTGGTCTGCTACTATCTGCAGCATGTGTTTACAATGGCACATAGAAATATGGGGTCATCTTTTCAAAAAATAATTATCCTTAAATTTATTTGGCACAGTTTATTCTGAACTCGATTTCCTTTATTAACTCAGTTATAATAGTCCTACAGCTATTACACCATGTATTGTGTCACTTTGAGGGTAATATAATCATTGCACAGAAAATTAAACCCAAATACTAATCAAAATCCATGCACTTCTTATAATAAAACCTTTTATTGCAATCAGTATTAATAACCCTCTTCATTTTTTTTAAGTTGCGCATTATTTGCAAATGCAAAGCATTGTTTATTTGCAGGCTAAACAATCTAAACCACTTCAGAGATGCTTGAAATGGGTGTAAATCTCAAGGGTAAAGTGCTGCAAAAGTGTTTTTCCCGTATTTTGTCAAACAATTCTGGGATCATAAGATCTAATTTTGTAGCTCTTTGTTTACACTAAGAAACCCTTCTATAAGTATAATTTAAAACTTGCAATGTAGCACAAAATTCAGTCAGACTAGCACATATTTATACTTCCTAGCAGCCTATCTTATAATTCACATTTCATAGAAATCTCTTTTTGGAATTAAAGGGAGAATGCTATGGGTCTGCGATTGACAGAATAGCCTATTCCTGTTCCTATTTTCTACATTTTTAGTGTTATACGCTGTTACATCTATGACTGGTTATGTGTGTTTTCTTTAAAGGACAGAAATGTTGGAACATTCACTTCTATTACCCTACAGAAATTATTTGATTCCAGCTTGCATATATGGTGCGACTGTTTAATGTTGAAAGATTGAGAGATTGGGCCTATATTTTCTGGTGTTTAGAGGAATGAGAGGTGACTTAGTAGGAACTAAAAAACAAGAACATTTTTAAAGGGATTAACAGCATAGATGCTATAACTCTCATTACCCCATAATGTAGGGTCTAGAACAAAGGGACATTGACTCAAAATAAAGGGCCTGAGATGAAGAGGAAGCTCTTCACTCAAGAAATGATGAATCTGCGGAATTCTCTACATCCAAGAGATGTGGAAGCTCAGTCATTAAATAAGTCAGGTCTAATCAGAAAGGTGGATTTGAGGTTATAATCAGATCAGCCATGGTCTAGTTAAATGGTGAAGCAAGCTTCAGGAAGCAAGCAGCCTGCTTCTTGTTCATATGTTTTGTAAGTTTTTGGGAAGATGGTGGTGTGGACTAATAACCCAGAATCCTATGCCATTAATATGCAGACATGGGTTTGAACACCACCATGGCACATGCTGAAACTTGAATTCAATAAAAATAAGGAAAAGAGGACTAGTTTAATGGCAACTGTGTAATCACTGTCGATTGTTGCAAAAAACCATCTGGTTCACTAATGTACTTTAGGGAAAGAAATTTACCATCCTTATCTGATCTGGCTGAGATGTGACTCCAGACCTACAGCAATGTGGTTGATTCCCAACTGCCTTCTGGGCAATTAGGATTGGGTAATAAATGCTGGTCTGTTCCAGCATCTGCAGTCCTCACTTTCTCCTAGCCAGAGAATACTCCATCCTGTGAACGAAGAATAAAAAAAACTAAAGACAGATAATGACATGAAAGGATAAGGGGACTGTACAAGAATATAACATTGAGATAAATGATTACAGCAGATCAGATGATGCTCTTTTACCTTAGTCTCCTGGTTAAATTTCAGATATTTGTCTCTCACTTTATCCCATCATGACTTTCTTTCTGTTTGTATTATATGCCTTCTACTGACTGTTTTAAGCATGGTTTCAGCAATAAAAATGTCATTATAAGCTGTCTCAAAGAAACAATTCAGCTGGCTTTCTGTCTGTAATTGTGAGAGGTGTGTTATAGTAAAAATAGGAAAGAAAAATGCCACTATGTGATTCAATGACAGGGGATGTTCATTCCAATTTGGATGTAGCAGTTAGTCAATCATTTGTACTGTGCACTGAGCACACCCAGTTAGATGATGGAAATCATGGTTTACCCCATTCATTCACATAAATTTTGCACTCTTAAGATCAACATTAAAGTTTGTTGATGGAAAAATATGTTCTGAGAACACGGCAAACAAACTACTCGAATTTTGTTAATCGAAATTTGATTTATCAGGAATCCCTCAAACCATTTGCAATAACTATGATAATGAATAGCTTGTTGCTCTTCAAATACAACAAAATCTGTGTGCCGACTCTGAAACAATGTGGCTGACCATTTCCATGACTGTAAAAGTGCTAGTTGAGGTTTATTTTCTATTGCTTGACATACCCTGCATTGTTTCATGTGTCTTCTACTTTGTTACCTAATCCTGGCTACCGATGATAGCTCCTCACTGGACCTGTTGTGATATTCATCACTGATTGCAGACCACGAAGATAACATAACTGTGATCTATATATTTCAGGAATTACAATAATGGCTCACACATACCAGCATCTTTATCAACTGACATTTCACAATTTTACACATAAAAAAGACCTCTATCCTAAATCTAATATCCATGTTGATCATTCATTTGTGATATAGTCATATGAACTTTCCTGTGATTTATTCATGTGTGGTGACATTATGGAAATATCACTGGACTAGTAATCCAGAATCTGAGTATAATATCATGGGGAGAGGGATTCGAATTCCATCATGACAGATAGTGAAATTTGAATTCAAGAAAATCTGTAATGAAAAGCTAGCCTAATGGTGGTCATCTAACTACTGTCAATTGTCATAAAAACCCATCTGGTTCACTGATGTATGTTAGGGGAGGAAATTTGCCTTCTCTGGTCTGGCTGACATTTGACTCCAGACCCACAGCAATGTGGTTGACTCATAACTGCACTGGAAATGTCCTAGCAAGCATTTAAGCTCAACAGCAGTTCGGGATGGACAACAAATGATGGCCCATCCAGCGACACCCACATGTCACGATTCAAAAAAGTTCTACCTATGAGGGCAACATGGTGGCTCAGCGATTAGCACTGCTGCCTCACAGCACCAGGGACTTGGGTTCACTTTCAGCACAATCTGTAACCTCAAGGCCTAGCATATCCCCCACTCAACCATCACAATCAAGCCAGAGGAATCAACTCTCGTTTGATGGAGAGTGCAGTAGAGTATAACAGGAGCAGCACCAAGCACATCTAAAAATGAGGTGGAGCCACCAAACAGGACTAATTGCATACCAAACAGTATTAGCAAGTGACAGATAGAACTAATTGATCCAACAATCATTGGATCAGATCTAAGCTCTGCAGTCCTGCCACATCCAGTCATGAATGGTAGTGGACCATTAAACAACTTGTTAGAGGAAGAGCCTCGACAAATATCCCATCCTCAATGATGGAAGAATTCAGCAGATTGGTGAATAACATTAGACTGAAGCATTCGCAGCAATCTTCAGCCAGAAGTGCCAAGTGGATGATCCATCTCAGTCTCCTCCAGTGATCCCCAGCATCATAGATGCCAGTCTTCAGTCAATTTGATTCACTCCATGTGACATCAAGAAACAGTTGATGTCACTGGATAGTGCAAATGATATGGCCTTGAGAACATTCCATCAATAGTACCAAAGACATGTGCTTCAGATTTGCTGCTCCCCTAGCCAAGCTATTCCAGTCCAATGACAACACTGACATCTACCCAACAATGTGAAAAATTGCCCAGGTTTGTAGGGACACAAAAATCAGCACAAATCCAACCTGGCTGCTTTCCTCATTCCTGAAGAAGGGCTTGTGCCCGAAACGTCGATTCTCCTGTTCCCTGGATGCTGCCTGACCTGCTGCGCTGTTCCGGCAAAACATTTTCAGCTCTGGCTAATTACCACCCAATCAACCTACTCTTGATCATCAGTAAAGTGATGGGAAATATCATCAACAGTACTATCAAGCAACACCTGCTCAGCAATAACCTGCTCAGTGATGCCCAATTTTGGTTCTGCCAGGGCCATTCATTACAGCCTTGTTTCAAATATGGACAAAAGCGTTGAATTCCAGAGGTAAGGTGGGAGTGACAGCTCTTTGACGTCAAGGCTGCATTCAACCGAGCAAACCTGAGACAAAGATAATGGCCAGGGAGAAACTAGGAGAGTGGAATAGAGTTTTTATAGGAAGCAGTGTGTGAGGATGTATAGTCAAGGTAAGTGTGGGAATCAGTGGGTATATAGTGGATATCGGTGGCCAGCCTATCCCCAAAAAAAGGAGATGTCAAGGAAAGGAAGGGAGGAGTCAGAGATGGACCAGGTGAAAGTGAGGGTGGGGTGGAAATTAGAAACAAAATAAATAAACATTTTCATGATGGGATAAAGTGAGAGACATATATCTGAAATTTAACCAGAAGACTAAGGTAAAAGAGCATCATCTGATCTGCTGTAATCATTCATCTCAATGCTATATTCTTGTACAGTCCCCTTATCCTTTCATGTCATTTTCTGTCTTTCGTATTTTTTATTCTTCGTTCACAGGATGGAGATTTTTCAATGAGAGAGGGAAGCAGCAGTGATGATATCATCGATATGCTGGAGAAAGAGTTGTGGGTGGGGGCCAGAATAGGACTGGAACAAGGAATGTTCCACATACACCCCCAAACAGAAAGGCATAACTGGGGCCCATGTGGGAATGCATGGCCACTCCTTTGACCTGAAGAAAGTGAGAGGTGTAAAAAGAGCAGTTGTTCAGGGGAAGGACGAGCTTGGCCAGGCAGAGGACGGTGGTGGGTGGGTGGTGATGGTTCAGGTTTGATTCTCCAGGAAGAAGCGGAGAGCCCCGAGACCATTCTAGTGGAGGATGGATGTTAGAGGGATTGCAAGTCCACGGACCCCACAAACTGGAAATTCTGAGATTGGCATAAAGTGTCAGTGGAATCCTGGATGTAAGTGGGCATGGACTGGTCCAGAGGAGAAAAGACTGAGTAAAGATGGGAAGAGATGAATTCTCAGGAGCAGACGGAAACAATGAATCTGTCCTGATAAGGGATTTTGGGAAGGAGATAGAATTGAGCGTGCAGGGTTGGGATACTATCAGCTTGAAGGTAGTGGTGGTGTTTGGGGGATGGGGGGATGTTGGATTACAGGATGAAGTGAGGTTGGTGACCCTAGTTGATACAATGACCTGATGTCCACGGTGGGGTGGTGATCCGCTGGAAATAGGAAGAAGTATCTGAGAGCTGGCGCTCAGCCTCTGCAACGTAGAGGTCAGTATGTCAGACTACAACAGCACCACCCTTACCTGCAGGCTTAATAACAAAGTCAGGGTTGGATCTAAGCGCACGGAGTGCAGTCAGTTCTGTGGAGCAGAGAAATTGAGGCGACGACAGTTCTCATTGAATAGGTTGAGTGCAGGCAGAAGGCCGGAGGGAGGGGGCCAGGTGGAGGGAGAGTGTTAGAGCTGGGTGATGGGGTCTGTGGGACAGGGAGAGAACTCTTGTCCAAAGAAATGGGCACGGAGGCGAAGGTGATGGAAGAAGAGTTCAATGTCATGTATACCTGAAATTCATTAAATTAGGGGAGCAGAGGGATGAAACTGGGACCTTTGCTGAGTACAGAACTTCAGCATCAGACAGCAGAAGGTTAAAAGGGTTGGTCAATACATGACAGGAGGTGAGGTTGGGCAAGGGGATGGAGTCAGAGGAAAGGGGAGGGAAGGAAAGTTCCAGAGAGGCATGGGTATCTCTAAGTTGTTACATCTTGTGTTCCATGATGCATGAAAGGATAAGAAAAAAGCTTTTCGTTAGCACATTCTGACATGTTAATGTATCACCATTCATTCACTGTTGCTGGGTTAAATGCCTGGAATTCCCTCCCTAGGGGTATTGGACTGTAGCAGTTCAAGAAGGCAGCTCACCATCACCTTCTCAAAAGCAACTTGGGATGGGCAATAAAAATGCTAAGCAACTAACAGCACCCACATCCTATGAGTGAAAAAAGAGAAAAAGTCGTAATATGGGCAGTAAGTTATCATGAGTGATTTCAATCTCCATATAGACAGAGTAAATCAATTCAGCACTAAAGCTGTGGAATTGTTAAAGGATGGTTTTCTTGAGCAGAATGTTGAGGAGTCAACTAGAAGACATGTTATTTTAGATCTGTATGTGTAATGAAAAGGGGCAAATTGGCAATTTTGTTCTAAAAGAATATTTAGGGATGAGCGACCAAAATATGATGGAGTTTTACATCATGTTTGAAAGCGAGACTATTCAATCTGAAGCACAAGTGAGAAATTTGATGAGGCAAATTATGAAGGCAGAAGGAATAAACTGAGATGGATTGGGAAGATACCTAAAAGGCATGATTTTACACAGGTTTAAATAACTATTACATGACTTACAGAAATTATTTCTTCTTTCAAGGTAGAAAACCTCAAAACAAAAGAAATTCAGAATTCAAAGATTAAAAGAAAGGATGTATAAAGTTGCCAGAGACAACTTTATAAGCCTGAGGATTGGGAGGTCACGAATAGAGCAAATGAGCAAGAAAACAAGAACAGAATAACAAAAATGGAATCCAAAAGCTTCTATGGGGTACATAAAAAGGAAAATGTGAAAATAACGTGGGTCCTTTATTGGCAGAATCAGGAACCTTTATAATGAGGAACAGAGAAAACCACAGAAATGTTAAAAGAACCCTTTGTATTAGTTTTCACTGAGGAACAGACAAAAAATCCTCCAGAACTAGAGATCTAAGTGACTAGGGAGAATGAGGAATTTAAGGAAATTAATATGAGTAAACAGATTGCACTGGGAAAAAAAAACTAATGGGGCTGAAAGGTGATAAATTCCCAAGATCTGATATTTCAAACATTCCATTAATACTAAATATAGGGGAGGAATCAAGTACCATCTCCAACAGAAATAGTAATAGACAAACTAATGGGCAAAAGGCAGTTAAATCCTCTGGCCCTGATGGATTACATCCTAGGATCCTAAAGGAAGTTGTTACAGAGATAGTTGATGCATTAGATGTAATTTTTTCAAAAATCGTTAGTTTTGGAGAAGTACCAGAGGTATGGAAAATTACCAGTGTGACACTCCTATTCAAAAATGGAGGGAGGCACAAAGTGGCTAATCATAGTCTGATTAGCCTCATGTGTATTTTCCAAACAGCACATTTGGAAATCATAATCTAATCAAGCAGAATGGACATGGCTTCATAAGAAAGAAATCATGTCTGACCAATTTATTGGAGTTTTTTGAGGAAGTCTCAAACAGAGTGGATAGAGGGAAACCAGTCGATGTGCTGTAATTGGACTTCTAGAAGGTGTTTCATGGGATCATGACAAAAGGTCAAGTCATAAGCTAAGAACCAATGTGTTGGAAGTAGTAACTTGGCATGGGTAGGGAATTGGCTTATGGACAGAAAACATGGTGTGGGGATAAGGGTTTTTTTTTTCTCAGGTTGGTAATCTAAAACCAATGGGAATCAGGTGGGATCAGTGATCCGTGGGGATCACTAATCAGTGGGGATCAATGAGGATCAATCCATGGATCAGTGCTGGAACTGTAACTGTTTACAATATATATGTTAATGACTTGGAACAAGGAAGTAAATATTTTGTAGCCAAGCTTGCAGACGACACAAAAATCGGTGAAAAGGCAAGTTGTAAGAATACAAACTGTTTACAGACATATTAGTAGGTTAAGTAAGTGGGTAAACACTTGACAAATAGAGTGTAATGTGGGAAAATGTGAGATTGTTAATTTTGGAAAGGAAAACAAAAGAACAGAGTATTTTTTAAATACAGAAAACATGGAGAAAGTGGCAATGCAAAGGGATTTGTGGGTGCTGGTGCACAAAACTAGCACATTGGTGTGGTAGCAGGTCATTAGGAAGGCTAATGGATGTTGGCCCTTATTTCATGGGAGTTGGAGTATAAGAGTAAGGAAATCTTATTGCAACTGCACAAGTGCTGTTGACACCACATCTGGAGTACTGTGAGTAGATTTGGTCATTTTATTAAGGAAAGAGATTATTTAATCAAAGACAGTTCAGAGAAGGTTCACTGAGATGATTCCAGATATGGAGGAATTGTCTAATGAACACAGGTTAAACAGGTTGGGACTGTACCCATTAGAATTTAGAAGAATGAGAGGATCTCATTGGAACCTGGATTCTTAAAGGGCTTGACAATAATCTTTAATAAAGTTAAGTTTAAGGTAGAGATTGATGCATCTCTGATTACCTATGGAGTACAGGATTATGAAGTTGGAGTGCGTAAAAGAAATTGAAGTATTCAATAAGCATTAGATTGTACTGAATGGTGGGGCAGGTGTTAGCTGAGTGGCTGACTCATCTTCCTATGTTCCTATGCAATGTAATGGCCAGGGTTACTTGAAGCCATGATTTATAATTGTTTTGCAACATTTTAGTAGAAGACCACAAGCAGTGTTTCTATAAGGGCCTATCAATTGTAACTTTAAAAAGCTACGGAGAACCAAAGCATTCAAGTCTACAACCAGTGAACTCTTATTGTCTTATTGCCTCAGTTAACTTCTTTATTCTGTAACTTGTATTTCGTACATACTTGGTTCATGCATGTGTTTGCATACGAGTTTCAAAGTCAAGACTTTTAAGGCCAGGGCAATACTTTTTTAATACTTAATTTATATTACCTGGTTAAGTTTTAGCCCAATAAAACTAATCCCTTACTTGTTAATCTCAAAGAAACTGATCTGCCTTGCTCTGTACAAACCACACAAACAGCCAAGGTATACATCAAATTGGCGAGACATCTTTTAAAACTTAAAATCCTGTTGCAAACAAATAAAGAGTTGCAAAAGAGGGGAGCCATTCCACTCCTCCTCAGCTGGTCTAACACAATAATCAATGATTCAGGAAGAGTCCAATTCCTTAAATAACATTTGGGTTATCTGATACACAATGAGACCGGTCTCCAAAGACTGTTTTTACTGCCTAAGCTAATTTTCTCTTTAATAATCTTGAACATTAAGTTCTCTCAAGAGGAGTTGACATTGTTTCAGCTGATTTCCAATTCTTCAAAATTACTTTGCCCATACTAATAACAGCAACTGGAATTATTGCACAGTTTAGACATCAGCATATCTCATATCAATGAATTCATGTGAGACCAACATACTGGAGGTGCAAGTAAAATGTGCAGTCTGTCTTAGCCACATGTTAAATGTATTTTGCTCCTTCTCTCCAATGAAAATCAATCTCATCACATAACTGCTTGGTATGGATTAAAATGCTTTGCTATTTTGAAAAATTGAAATTGCTCCAAAGAAAAATGTAAACAATTTCCACAAATGCTTGTCATCTAGAATCTGCTGAGATTTTCTTTTCCCCAGTGATAACAGATTCAAGATGTATTAAAAGTAATGATTGCGAAACATCTTTTAAGGCTTAATATCATCATTCAGCTTGACAGTCAACTCAACTTGGAAGTGCATTTCCTTTAAATTGGCCAGCGTGTTTAGTTATGACATCAGCATCTAGTGTTTTAGAAGTATATGGTTTTTCTTTCATTAAATTATTTTGTTATAAGGAGTGTCTTACAGGAGAAAAAGTAGAGAGGTAGAGGTGTAAGGAATGAACTTCAGAGCTTTGACAGTTCCCAACCAAAGGCACGGATATGAAAGCTAGAACAATTAAAATCACTGTGCACATCAATTAAAGGAGCAAAAGTGTTTTAGAGGGTTTAAGAGGAGATTACAGAGATAGGGAGTTATGAGGCCATGGAGAAATTTAGAATCATAAAGTCAGGAGTTACACAACATGGAAACAGACCCTTCGGTCCAGCCATCTCCCCATACTAAACTAGTCCCACCAGCCTGCACTTGGCTCATGTCCCTCCAAACCTTTCTTATTCATGAACTTATCCAAATGTATTTTAAAATTTGTAACTGTACCTGCACCCACCACTTTCTCTGGCAGTTCATTCCACACACAAACCACCCTGTATAAAAAATAGTTGCCCCTCATGTCCTTTTTAATTCCTTCTCCTCACACCTTCAAAATATCTCTCCTAGTTTTGAACTCCCCCACACTAGGGAAAAGATCCTTGTCATTTAACTTATCTATGCCCTTCAAGATTCTATAAACCTCAATAAAGGTCCCCCCTTGTATGATCCAGTGAAAAATGCCCCAGCCTTTCCAGTTTATCTTTATATCTCAAACTCTCCATTCCAGACAACATCCTGGTAAATCTCTTCTGAACCCATTCCAGTATAATAATATCCTTCTAATAACAGGGCAACCAGAACTGCGCACAATACTCCCGAAGAGGCCTCACCAACATTCTGTACAACCTCAACATGACATCCCAACCCCTATCCTAAAGGTCTGAGCAAAGAAAGCAAGTATGCTAAATGCCTTCTTAACCACCCTGTCTACCAGTGATGCAAATTTCAAAGAATTATGTGCCTTAAACCCTCGGTCTCTCTGTTCTACCACACTACCCTACCATTAATTGTATAAGTCCTGTGCTTGAATGTATTACCAAAATGCAATACCTCACATTTATCCAAATTAAACTCCATCTGTCACTCCTCAGCCCATTGACCCAATGGATCAAGAACTCTTTGTAAAGTATATTGCTTTATTGGGAGCCAATATAGGTTAGTGATCACATGGTGATAAAGAACAGAACTTGTTATTTGTTAAAACATGGATAGCAGAGCTTTGGATAATTTCAAGTTTACTGAATATGGTTGAGACCAGTCAGTCATACATTGGAATAGTCAACTTTAGTGACAATGAGAGCTTATTTGTGATGAGTTGAGGCAGGGTGAAGTCGGACAATGTTCTGGAGGTGGAAATAGGTAGTGTTAGTGAAGGCCAGAATATAAGATTGGAAGCTCATCTTGGAATTAACTGTGACAAAGTTAAGAATAGGCAGCCTTAATCTCACACAGTTACCAGGAAGAAGCTTAAGTCGGGAGCTAGCAAATGAAATGTGGAACAGGCACTGAAAGTGAAGAAGAAGCTGCAAGTGAACAGAAACAAAAGAAGGGTCATACTGGATTTGAAACATTAACTCTGTTTCTCTCTCTGTTGAGTTTCTCCAGCATTATCAGTTTTGAAAACAATAAACGCTATTTTTTAATCATAGAGTGATAGAGATGTACCGCACAGAAACAGAACCTTCAGTCCAACTCGTCCATGCTGACCAGATACCCTAAATTAATCTAATCCCATTTCCCAGCATTTGGTCCATACCTCTCTCTTAACCCTTCCTATTCATATATCCATCCAGATGCCTTTTAAATGTTGTAAGTGTACCAGCCTCCACCACTTCCTCTGGTAGTTTATTCCATGCACACATCACCCTCTATCTGAAAAAGTTACCCCTTATGACCCTCTTAAATTTTTCCCCTCTCATCTTAAACCTATGCCCTCTGGTTTTGGGCTCCACTACCCTGGGGAAAATATCTTGATTATTCACTCTACCTATGCCCCTCATGATTTTATAAACCTCTACAAGATCATCAGTCAGCCTCTGACACTCTAGGAAAAATATCCACAGCCTATTCAGCCTCTCCCTATAGCTCAAGCCCTCCAAATCTGGCAACATCCTTGTAAATTGTTTCAGAACCCTTTCACATTTCACAACATCCTTCCGAGAGCAGGGAGACCAGAATTGAACACAATATTCGAAAAGTGGCCGAAGCAATGCCCTGTACAGCAGCAACATAAACTCCCAACTCCTGTACTCAATGCACTGACCAATAATGGAGGAAATTTCCATTCATCCAGTACTGGAGGTTGGATAAAGTGTCTGATCGTTTAGTAAGAGTGGAGGAGTGCAAAGATGTGCTGGTGAGGTTTTTGAAAACTAATAAGATACAGATTGCTGATCTTTGAATCTGATAATCCAACTTAATATTTGGACCTCCTGGACTGAGATGGCTTTGAAAAGCAACCAAAAAACTCAATAAAATGGCTAGACACATAGTTTTACAAAACTGATGTGGGTTAGATAAGAGGATGCCTGAGCTGAAGTCAATACCTTTCCCCCAAATTGAAACTGGTCAACTGCACCTCTTACTCCAAAAAGGCCCTCACCTCCAATATGATTTACACCATGGTGAGGATCTTCACATGTTGTAGATAGAACGTCACCTGTAATTATTGAGCCTGAAAACAAAACTTGAAGAGGCAGAGAATATACAGGTGCGTCCTCGGCAGAGCTGGGGAAATGAAACTAAGAATGTAGAACTGAATACTGGTTGAGATCTGTCTACCTCCATCTGTCTCCAAAAAAAAGAGAAAGCATCAAGGGCTAATAGAAACAACACAGAAGAAGCAGGCAATTTTCACTTTATGTGATGGTTCAAGAACTAACCAACCATAGTTTCAGGTTGAAACCTTAAGGAGATTGAAAATACTCTAAATTGTATATTATTTTATCTCAATTTGCCTTTATATCCCTTTGTGTGAGAGAGAGTTTATGGGACTACACAAAGGCAGCGTGCCTGATGACCCATCCCTAATATAGTTCTCAGGGTTAGCAAATAATTAAATTGTTCTTTCTTTCACTAAAGTAAAATGTGCAATTAGCTCCTTATTTCTCACAATGAAATGGTTAACTATATTTTAATTGAAGAAAGGTACATCCACAATTTCAGAACAAATTTAACCCTTTGTTGCAACCAGAGCTGTTGGAAAGAAGAGAACTAATTCAACCTCCTGAAGTAGTCATAACAAAATATACTGAAAGAAACTAAAGCTATGTAATAATTTGTAATATATATACATATTTTAGTTAATAATAATAGATTTTTAAAAAGTTTTTGATCCTGACTTCTATTGAAATGATGTTTAAACAATTCTGACCTTGATAGTTAATCCTCTCTCCCATCTTCCATTTTCTCCATGCTGTTATTTATTGTCATGCACAGACATTTACCATAGGAACATTCAATGCCATCCCAGGTTGAATCACTTCAATAATAACAAACAGAATCATTCCTAACTTGTTTTTTTTTCCCTTTCAACTGGTTACTGATTTAAATGGAATGAAGCTGTCCTATCATAGATGTTAGCAGTACAAAACACTAATCCCATTGAGTCCGTGAAGTTTCATGCTCAAGTAATCCAAAACGAATCACATGGCCCCAAGCTCTCCCTCCAGCCTATCTTTCTCTGCTTCACATCTAATCCAATTTTCCTGTAAAGAGTATAATGTTCTTCACCTCAACCATTCCCCATGTACAACAAATAATTGCTCCAATAACCACTTGTAGATAGAAAATTCTTCTAACCTAAAACAAGGATGAGGAGTAGACCATTCAGCCCTTACTGCTTTTTAATTCAAGATGATAAAAGCTGAAGTGGCAGTGGCTTCAACTCCATATTCCCCCTTGCCCCAATAACAATAAAATCCACTGTTAGTCAAGAATCTTTCTACCTTAGTCTTGAAAATCTTCAATTAACCTGCCTTCACCACTCTCTGGGAAAGAGTTTCAATGACTTGTAATTTGCAGAAAAGAATTTGCCTCACATAAAGTGGAAAATCACTTATTTTTAAACTGTGTTGCTGAATTTAAGCCTGTTCTAAACCTATCTTTACAATCTGTAGCAATCATTATAACTTGCTGGCTCCACATCAGTCAGATGTAACTAGAGGAAATAGTCCTTCCCCATTCAAATTATTTCATAATTGAAGTAAAATTTCTGAATTGTTCTCTTAATTTCCTCGATTCTGTGGAAGAATTCTGTGGAATTCTCCATCCCTGATATCACTTTACTGAGCTGCTACTGCTTGTTAGCTGACTTCACTGTCTGTACAATTGGATTTTTAATTAATTCTAAACAAATACTCTCAGCAAACAATATCAAGGAAACAGTAATGTACCTGATGATGTTTATGAAAAACAGTGGTTAAGTGCATTAGTTATCCTTGGCCTTTACAAATGAAGCTTTGCATCTTTAAGGTCACCTACTTTCAAAGTTTAGAACTAATAATATTCAGATAGTACCTATCAGTTTGGAGATGTCATATAATCATGCACTAAAGCAACATCAGTACACGCTGGGATTTACAACAGCACAACACTAAGCAGAGGAATAAAATATTATTTGAAACACAAAGATCTTAAAACTCTCAAATTCTAGGCAAATATGTCCTTGAGCAATTTTCACTTCCTGCTTTTCCATTTTATCTAGCGACACCTCTAAACCTTTGGGTTTATGTTATCTCCAAGGTATATGCAATTTCTGGTATGTAATGAAAATCAAAGCTTTGAAACTTCTTCTGCTCAATATTATTTTGCTTTATAGTTTGCTGAGTCATTCAGATGTGCAGACACAACGCTTTCTGCATCAAGAGATGTACTGACTTGTGAACTACATCAGGATTATTTTTACCATGTTCAACTCGCATTGCTGGATTTAATGTATAGAAGCCAGCATTTATCTAAGAGTGTTTTGCACACACTGGGCCAATTGTAATTCCCTCCACAGGGTGTAAATGAGGTAGGAAAAGACCTGACAATGATATTCAATCAGTTACCTCCATAATTACATTGGTACCCCAGTTATTGCCATCTCTTATGGGGTACTGAGAAGGGCAGCCAAAATGCTCAACAATTTAAGTGGAAGGCCACTTCTGCAATGCAACTAGTGTCTCTTTGACATAGAAGACTGGAAATTAAATTTTGAGGAATAAGTAAGTGGAGCCTGAACTGCCAGAACCTTGCATATTTCCTTAAAATTATAATTGGAGTCCTATTTATAGTATAGGTGTTAAGTCAATTAACCAGATATCCTGCCCACAAGAAACTTGTAACTTCTTTACTTTTGTAAAAAGGAAGTGCAGCAGAGGGCTTCGAACTGCTAGCCCACATCATGTAGGCACCAACTGGGTTCCTTTCTGAATCAGTAATGCTGCAAATAAGATCCCAGGCTTCAAGTGGCACATGCCTTGTGGTATTTACAACAGCTGAGCACACTCCATCTGCTACCTACCTATTCAACTGAAACATGAATTCAGCCTCACTCTCGGGCATCACCCCCACAGAACGTCCATGCAAATACCACCCTTCTGATGTTAGTTTAGCTTCAGGACTGATGCCTTTTCAAGAACTTTAATTCACTTAAGTATCATCAATATAATTGTACATCTTGGGCACCAACCTTGCCAAAGTCATTATAATGATGTGATATTGACCTACAGCCTATATCAAATTCTAATTCCAATTAATACAAGTTCAAAATGCCAGCATTAAATAATAAACATAAAAAGGGCTTCACTTTGTAGCATGAAGACAATCCATATAATTTTCTCTTCTCTTTACGTCTGCAGGCAGAACCAAGCTTTGTTGTATAACTCTTTACAAGATCTTTAAGTTTCTCCACTAGTATGATCAAAACTTGCTTGACCATGATGGGGAATGAACAGGCATTGGGGAACAGAAGTATTACTTTTATTCAACAATGCATGAAAAAAAACTTTGACATTGCATTCATAATTTTAAAAAGGTCAAATGCTCACTTTCAATTATAGTTGGCATCATTCTTTAAATGAAGGTCAAATATATAATACTCTTGGTCTCCTCATGCTGCTATAGGACATTTAAAGAATTTGCTGAGGGAAGGACATTGTTAAATTTACATCCTACTGTGGTCCTCTTGCCATGGCAATACTTCCTGGGACAAAGAATACAGTTTCATTTGCAAATTACATAGTCAGACTTAACACCTTGGACCACACTGCCTGCTAATATCAAAACAGAAACTGTATCCAGAGAAAAAAAAGATTTTGAAAAATGTCATATTAGCTGGAAAATGTGGCTCTTTAGTATGCATGTTTTCAGCACTACAGCATACACACACTTCTTTTGCAAACTGTAGTGAATCTTACTTTGATGAAAGTGTTTATGTAAGGAGATTGTTCACTGGATGTAGAATTCGCTGAGGTCAGTTAGTGCCTAATGTTGATTTTGACACCAGACGTGTTAGTTTGGAGTTCAGTGATTCAGTTTCTACTCTCTATTCAACAAACACAGTGAACACCTCTTCAGCATCAGGAAGGACTCCCTATTAATGGCATCAATGGAGGTCATCAACTACTGACAGGATAGTGACTGACCGATTTCCATTGGCTCATGCTATATTGTAGAAGTGTTTGGTGATTTCTGGAGTTGTATAATATTGTCAAATGTACATGAAATCATATGCCACATGCTGATCAAAGTGTCCTGACTTTGAGGACTAACACAAACCATTTGCCTCCACATGAGAGCAATGGTAAACATTCTTTTTGTTTTAAGAAATGAAAGGGAGATTGACATAGCTGTTCAAAGGTAAAGGAGGAAGAGAAAGAAAATGAAATTTGCAATGGGAGGGAAAGTTCACCCTGATTGTCCAAGAAGCAGTGGCCTCAACTGAAGCTTGATGTGGGACAATGTGTAAGATGTCTGCACTAGGATGTCCTCATTGAAATCTGCCATCTGGTGTTGCAGCAGTGTTATCTCCGAGCAAGTCTGAGGAGATAATTTCAATTGTGGGGGAGTCTAGAACTGGGGGACACATTTTATTGATCTCTCCAGAAATATTTCTCTCAGACAATTGTTAGTCTGTGCAATTCTGTTCCCCAGACAGCATTAGAAGTTGAGAGTGTGCATATATTCAAGGCTAACAGGTTAAAAAGGGAACTGGGTGTTATATGGGCTGACATGAAAGTAGAATTGAGGCCACAATCAAATCATCCATACTCTAAGTGAATGGTGTAGAGAGACTCAGGAAGCCAAATGGCCTACTCCTGCACCTTGTCTTCAGTAAGGTGAGTTATGGCAGAGCTATGATTGGAAGATGTAACTATCCATTTTATGTGCTTGTCAAGTAAAAGATTAATTCTGCAAATGTAATAACATCTTTTGCTGAATTAAAAAGAAGTTAATTTCATGGATAAAAATGTGGAATATATTTCACACTATTGCATGTACAGCCAAGTGTGATAACAAGGTGTAAATCTTTAATCATTTCCTATTGCATTTTATGTATTCAGGCCAGACATCTATTGAGATAGCAGTTTTGCAATCCAATCATTTATTTGGAACATTTTTGGACTCTTGGTTGCAATCCAACTGCTTAATCATTTTACAAATGCTTTACTCTGTTTATAATACTGCTTTCAGGATTCTCCTTGTCTCCTTAGGGAGATTTATGGATATTCAACATCTTGTAACTATTATAATTGAGCTTGTGAATTCTGTTCAGAAAGTGGATAATGAGTACTGGGTGTGGTAATTGATGAGTTTCATAATGGTCAGGTGGTATATAATGGTCAGAAGGTTTCACTGTATATTGATGAACCGCTGACTGCATCAGAAGAATTAAACCATAAGCTTCAGAATTGGAACCTGCCCATTCTGCACTCAGCCCATCTCAATTTTTGGCGAGAAGCAAATCCATCTTGAAGCCACTTAGGGCCTGGACAATCCAGGTTACTAGTAGTGTCAAGATTCAGGTGGAGTTTGGATACAGGATTAATCCTATTTCCTGATAACTGCCTCCCCATAAAAATTTAGTAATATTGTTACAAAACCAAGCAAAATAGATTTTTCAGAAACTGCTTTACATGTTGATGCATTCCATCTCTCTCTCTATCACCAAAATAATGCATATATTGAGAAATGGAGATATAGAGGCAAAAGTATGCTTTCCTAGATATAGTAAAAGCTCATTTGAATTTTGCCTCAAGGAACTGTAATTCAGGTAAAAATGGTAAAAGGATTTGAGGTAACATGGACTCCTTTTGGCATTGTTGACTCCTAAAAGTTATGTGGTAAAATAATAAAACTGATGCGTATTTTAAAATTCATTCTTAGGTCATGATTGGGAATGCTCTGATGTTGGGACTTGAGAGCAAGGAGATGTACAAATATTTTTGGCTATTGTGAATCAACTCCCACCACCATGCAACCAATCAACTCTCTTTTTAAACATCATATGAATAGGCATATTCAAAATCTTTTGGTAACAATTACATCTGTTTCCAGTTAGTAGGCCAAAAACCATTTTCACTGGCCACCAAGCAATGACACAAGTGGAACACGGAGGGAATATTTGTGCAATTTATTTTTAAGTTTTAGTCAGTTGTACAATAGTGCATTGGGAGGGGCAAATCCACAGGCATATAAAACTGGATTCAACCTTTCCCGTGACAAAGAAAGACTCCCCAAAATGCAAACTGAATTAGTGAAGGAAAGTACATCAAAATGCAAATATTTCTGAAAGAGCTTGCAATTGGGCACACTTTTGTCCTGATTAATTAACTCCCCACAAAGCTCATTACTTTTGAAGCTAAAATAATTTCACACCATTTACTATGGATTTTTTTCTGCAAGCATATTTAGACTCTGAAAATTAGAACACTCACAACTAAGGAATAAAAGAACAGTTGGACATTGTAAATCAGGCTGCGGGGCAGATAAAAACACAAATTTGCTGAACACAGACTACGTCATTGTAAAGGAACCAAAAAGCAAACTAAATAAAGTGAAAGGTTGCCCTGAACAATTCAAACGTCTATGTATTTTACTGATGATCACCCAGAAAGAATTGACCCGATCTTTATTAAAAGTAAAACATTTTGATTCTCAAGATAAATAGCATTCGGGTTCTGTAAGCTGACTATCAGTGTTTACACAGATTGTTTAAATATATTCCATAGGTGTGCAAGCCTCTACTCTCTTTACAATTAATGTACATAGTCATTTTTAAGCACCTACACATGTGGGGTAGAACTCAGATGGAGAAAAGTTCATCTTCTTTCTTACACATCACTGTTGATTAAATAATCATGATAAAAATTCAGCAAATATCAATTCCATCTTTAGAATCCAAGCACAGAGTCTTAATAAAAAATCAAAAGGTAAACAATCCATGTTCTCATAAAGAACATTTTGTCCTTGTACCTATATTTGACTATATAAGGTTAATTATACAATAATTAAGTGGCTATTGGTTATATTTTGATTAGTGTTCCCTCAACATTATTTCATGCATAAATGACATGGCATAAAACAAAACCAGACTGCTGGATGCAGTTTCCACTGACATACAGTGTTCTAAACTGTAATTGTACAGCATAAAACATTTGGAAGCTCCTTCAACAAAATGTACATGCTATTTTGTTAAGGCAAGGCTAAATCTCTTACAAAAACAATTTGGGTATGGGAAAAACATTTACAAAAGACTGATGATAACATATTAAGGTACTACAAACTGTTAGGAGAAAGTGAGGACTGCAGATGCTGGAGACCAGAGTTGAAAAGTGTGGTGCTGGAAAAGTGCAGCAGGCTAGGCAGCATCTGAGGAGCAGGAGAATCGACGTTTCAGGTGTAAGCGCTACTTCAGGAATGAGGCTGGTGTGCCTAGCGGGCTGAGATAAAAGGTGGGGGCACTGGAAATAAGGAGGTGAGGGTGAGGCCGGAGAAGGGTTGGGGGTGGAGAGGTCGGGCAGAAGATTGCAGGTTAAGAGGGCCGTGCTGAATCCAGGGGTTGGGACTGAGATAAGGTGGGGGGAGGGGAAATGAGGAAGCTGGAAAAATCTACAGTCATCCCGTGTCGTTGGAGGGTTCCTAGGCGGAAGATGAGGCGCTCTTCCTCCAGGCGTCGTGTGGCCAGGGTCTGGCGATGGAGGAGGCCAGGGACCTGCATGTCCTTGGCAGAGTGGGAGGGGGAGTTAAAGTGTTCAGCCACGGGGCGGTTGGGTTGGTTGGTGCGGGTGTCCCAGAGGTGTTCCCTGAAATGTTTCGCAAGTAGGCGGCCTGTCTCCCCAATGTAGAGGAGACCACATGGGGTGCAACGGATACAGTAAATGATGTGTGTGGAGGTGCAGGTGAACTGTTATTAATCAGACACTTTGACCCTGATATGTATGGCAAGGCACATATATGGGTGGATATTCTGGAAATGTAAAAGGGCCTGCTACAATAAATTGCAAGATTTCACTAGTGCCTACTTACTGTTTTCTACCCACTAAACTAGTCAGATTTACGATATGACCACTTATTGGGCAGTTATAGTAGGTCACAGACTGGGGCTACTGGTGACAATTGCTAGCATTATGATAAGATCTTGGTGGAACTGACTTGGAACGCAGTTACAAGGAGGGAGAGAGGTAAAATTAGGTACATTGTTATAGGAGGAGGAATGGGTTAGTGGACAACCAAGAACAAAGAAAAGTTCATGTAGCAGAAGGGCAAGGTTGAAAGTTCAGGTGGGACTTTGTGAAGGGTAGATTGCAGGGAAATCTAAAGAATATCTCTAGATAAGTGGTATTCAAAAAAATTGCTCCAGGTAACATTTCAACTTCAGTGATGCTTTTTCAGAACTGAACTCAAAACATTAACTCTGCTTTCTCTCCACAGATGCTGCTGAGTTTCTTCAGCAATTTCATTTTTTTTGTGTGTTTCAGATTCCAGCATCCACAGTTCTTTGATTTATTTTGGAAAAGTACTTGACATGGCATTGCTGGATTTCCTGGGCTTTATTAGGTTCTAGATTGTCAAGGGACTCAAGGGTTACAGGAAGAAAGTGCAAGAATGGAGTCGAGAAACTTACCAGCCATGATTTAATAGCAGAGCATACTCGGATCGGCTGAATGGCCTAATTTCTGGTCTTATTACTTATGGTCTCTTATAGCTTTGGCAAACTTAGCCTGAAGCTATTAAGTCCTAATGGCTGCCAAAATGTGAAGAAGAGTCTCACTTCTAATGATGAATATGTGGGTTGAGTGGGTTACTCAAAAGCCACCAAGTAGTTAACTCAGAAATACACAAGTTCACAACAGGTTTGAGTTGATGATCACCATTGCCGAATTAATCTCCCGGGCTTTGACCCTATCCAAGTGTGAGGGGATTCAAAACTTCCTGCTGCTCACTTTGAGTCAGATATCCTGTTTTATAGAAAATGTATTAAAGGGAAGCAAACATTGCTTCAAACCATTTTTATTGAACAAACTGAGCATTACGTACAGATCAAAGCTTATCAAATAGATTTTCTTAAAGAAATAAAATGGAATATCTGAGGGAGCATAACACTGATGTGAAGTCAACATAGTCCTACTGGTCTATAGAGTTGCTCTCATTAAAGAGAGAGGTGACTGGTTATTGTTTAACCCAAGGGTCACAATACCTCAATGAAGAGAGAGGTGGAGGACAGCCCTTCACGATTACCTCAGCCACTGTGAGAATTGAACCCACATTATTAGCATCACTCTGCAATGCAAGCCAGTCATTCAGCTAAGTTAGCTGACCCCATCTGAAAAGAAATCTAACCTAATTTTAGAATACAAATGCTTGGTGAATGCAACTTAATGCATTGAAATGATGTTCCTACATCTCAATAAGCTCCAAAATCTCAAAACACAGAAGAAACAATCTTTACCTAATGTTTTAATTCATGAAATGCTGGTTATTTTTCAGATAACTTCTTTATTACTCTTACTTTTGTGCTGATTTTACAGCAGTGTAATAGGATTTTCTTGACACTCTTTAAAAATGTAGATTGTGAGTGTACATTGGTAGTCAATCCAACAATATTTATTAGCATCTGCTCATTGCCAACTTGACAGGATGTTTCTTTTATAACTTTGCCCATGGACCAACGATGAGGTTGAAGTACAATTCCAGAATTGGGTTTCAATTTGCCTTGAGGCAGGAGTTCCATGCCATTTGGGTTTTGACAATGCACAAAACATAGACATTGGGCGGCACGGTGGCTCAGTGGTTACCACTGCTGCCTCACAGTGCCAGGGACCTGGGTTCAATCCCTGTCTTGGGCAACTGTCTGTGTGGAGTTTGCACATTCTCCCCGTGGGTTTTCTCCAGGTGCTCTGGTTTCCTCCCGCAGTCCAAAGTTGTGCAGGTCAGATGAATTGGCTATGCTAAATTGCCCGTAGTGTTAGGTGCCTTAGTCAGGAGTGAATGTAGGGGAATGGGTCTGGGTGGGTTGCTCTTCGGAGGGTCGGTGTGGACTTGTTGGGCCAAAGGGCCTGTTTCCACACTGTAGGGAATCTAATCTAATTTGCAAACCTATTGTAACTAACTACTGAAAATGAACTGGAGTTTGGATTTACTGTTTAGTGCATGTGAACACTGACATTCATACTCTATGTTTGGTAGGAAAGAAACTGATTATTGTCCTGTTTTATCTCAGTAAGAAAATCAGATCTAGACAGCACAAACAAGAAATGGTCTGACAGAAGCCAATACTGAATCGGGAAAGACTTTATTTTTCTCTCTAGAAAAGAGAAACCAAAGGATAATTTGATCAAGTTTATGAAAGGGTTCAATAGATAGACATCAGAAGATGCTTGCACTTCTGGAAGAAATCAAAGCTACAGTTCATTTTTATAAGATAATAAATCTAACAAGTAATTTAAGAAGACCATCTTTAGCCCGAGAGTGGTTAGAACATGAACCTCACTACCCTAGGGATTGTTGAGATGAATGGTCTAGATAGATTTGAGGAGAAACTAAGTAAATACAAGACAAAGAAAATAGAAGATTAGCCAATATTTGATGGGGTTAGATGCAGAGCAGTACAAGAAGACGTTTGTGAACCATGAACATTGACATCGATCAGTTGTGTCAAAAGATCTGTTTCTGTGTCTGCTATCTATGTACATGATTTTAATCCATTGCCAATAATATTTACTTCAGTTATGTACTCTGGAATTTATGTTTTGATGAGGCAAGTTGTTAAATCCAAAAGTTAAGATGTTGAATGAAATGGGGAAACAAAATGTTTATTGGACAGACTGCATAAATTGTGTAGGGTTCTTCAATGATATCAATGAATATTTGGTTGGAAGAAATTTCTGCTTATCCAGTGCTTGGTGTCTGATTAGCAGTCTGATTATTTAAGAACAGTGTAGGAATTGAGAAAGATATTGTTGATTAAAACTGATAGAAAACATCGTTTATTTGTATTGCATGATAAATATTCAAAGCACAGTTTCTTATCTACAGTAGAAATTTTTAATGTCATTATTTTACAACACATCATTTTTGTTTTAAATTAAAAGGTAGTATGGCAGAAATTCATCTTGCATCTTGGTACAAAATGAATGTCATTGCATTGGCTTCCTGCAATAAGCCCCATGATATTCAGTCCTATTGAACCAATGGAAATAATTATTAGACAGCATGTATAATGGGTATCAAATTAGAAACTGTTTTTTTTTGCATTCGCACACCATTGAAAGATTTATTGCAGCATATTTAGAAATACAAATGCAATATCAAATTTGATACAAAAATGTTTTGTATTCAGGAAGGTAACTCAATATAACTAATCAATGTATGTTCAGTTTTGCTTTAGATTCTCTAACTTAATCTGTGCTCGTCAAGTAAGAATAATAATGGTTAAAAGTATAACGGTCACCATACTCTATTCACAAACTAAAAATAAATATTAACATTATAAACTAAACAAAGAACAATGGATGCTAAAGATCTGAAACATAAAAATAGAAATTGCTGGAGAAAGTTAGCAGCATCAGTCGGGTGAAAACAGTGTCTAATGTTTCAAGTCCAGTGAACCTTCTTCAGAAAGATCTTCTCAAGTAGGATCACTGGACTTGAAACGTTAGCTCTGTTTTCTCTCAATAAATATTCCCAGTCTGATTGAATATTACGATTTTAAATCCAGGCGTTCCTGGCCTTTTATGTTATACCAATCCTTTGCCATGGTTCTGCGTCTCTTTTAATAATCTGCCATGATAGAGCAAACAACACAGTGCCTTGTGCACTAAAGCAAAATTTATGTAAATTGCACATCATTTACAATGTTACTTAATAAAGAAGCACAATTTATTTCTGTATTGAAATCAGTATTGTGACAGGATTGTCAAATTCTAAATCACTCACAAGTGTCAATTGCAAGAAGTGTGTATTTGCACATTGCATCACACCCATTACCTAATTACCAGTGGAATCTTAAAGGGCCAGCTCTATCATTCAGTGGATAAATGCAGTGCGTGTTCTGGCACTGAATTATGCATATCACGAATGTTTCACTTTTGATCCAAGTCTATTCTGAGTTAGTTGCGTCATAAGTGGGGATGTGAAAAGAGACTGCAAGTGAAGGATCTGAGCTAAGAAAGAAAGGCTTGTTCTTCAGTGCTAGCCAGAGAACAGTGTAGCATATTGTATGAGTAGTGATCAGATGGGGCTAGATCTTTAGCAGTCAGATAAACTGATTCCAGTGCTCATTTCTAGCCTGACGTGAAGAACTGCCAACTTGATATCTGTGCTGAACCATGAGACCCCCATCTCATCATAGGAACAGAGAGCAGAAATTGAGAGGAATTTTCAGAGGGAAGAAGAGAAATTCCCATTTGTAGTTAGCAAGAAAAGATTGAATGTGTGATGAAAGCTTAATCATTTGCTCTTGTAGTTAAAGAATAAGTGATATAAAACATGCAGAAAATGCCCTATCTACTTTAAAAAGAAAATGATGGTGGGGGCAGGAATTTTATTTTTAAAATGCATCTTCCCAGAAAGCATGTTAAGAAATGATTTAAAGGCTATTTCTCAAGAGGAAATATTTCTGTCCCATGGCTGTCAATAGCAGCCTGCTGGAGACTGACAATTTCAGATCTCTTAGCCAGAAAAAGACTGTTTGTTTGAGGCATCCAGTGGATTTGTCTTTGGTTGGTTGGCATTGCAGTCAGTCTTGATTGGCATCCATCCTGGTTTTGGTTGCTGATGCTGGCACGATGCCATTGAAAAGTTTAATACCAGCAGGGCCTGGAGCCCTGAGCTCTGGCTGGTGCTAATCCTTTTAGTGCCATGGTAGTTACTGCTAAGAGCAACATTGAGAATCAGGAAGGATGGTGATCACTGCTCACTGTAACGAGAACCAACAAAATGCAAGGAGATTGGAAATAGCTGTCTTCCAGCAAGCTGCTTTACGATGGGCACAAACACAACGTGCTCCTACAGGAAGGAAGCACCAATTGATGCACATTTACACACTTCGAAGAAAACTGTAATTTTAAAGCATCCAAATATTGTCCTCAAGTAACATGTTCTTAAAATCATTCCACTGGAAAATAACATCAGAATTGTTAGCGCAAGCAGTATTTCAACAAGCTTCTGCATAATTAACTAGACTGTCAAAATTGCATATTCATTCTGTATCTAACCATAGCTTCTTTACATCATTGGCAGGCATGACATAGCAGAATGCAAAATTCCATCCAAACTACTTACCTAATGCTGTACGGAGCTTTCAAACCATCAGTACCAGCCATAAAACAATACTGTATTTCCCCACAATTAGAAAGACTTAAATGAAAGACCTGGTGTGCAGTTCCTACAAATTCGATGACATTTAAACATCTGAAACTAATTCAAATCAGCAATGTTAGATTTCATAAGAGTAAAATAATTGGCAGCAAAGGGTATGTATATGAAGTCTATACACTCCATATATTTTCTACATATATCTAAATTTTAAACAGCTGTAAATGAATAGCACAATAGTAATAGAATGGGGATAATTGCAGTCCATGAGGAACAATGCATACATTAATTATTTTATTTTAAATTCACTGACAACCTCTTACCCAATTTAAAAATATTAAAAGCATGGGCCTTGGCTAGAACCCTTTATCCATCAGTCCAAGATGTGGAATGAGGTTTGTGATTATCTTTTATAAAGAGTCCCTCAATTCTAGTGTGACATCTGCTCAGGGTTGCATGCTTCTGTCATGGGTCTACATGTGATTGAACACATCAATTCTCAATTCAAAAAGCTTTAGGCTTATGAGAAAGGCCATCCCAAGAAGTAATGGGATCTGAAGTGCAATTTGCTTGTTTTTCTTTTTTTTTTGCTACCTCTCTACCTCATCATTAAGATTTTTTGACTTAAAACCTTATGAAGCTGGTTGGACAAATTTTCACTATTTTGATTAATTGGTAGCAAGTTCTTCCCAGTCACTGATGTCAATGCTCCTGCACTTTAAGGGAAAACTCCCTTTTGGTTTGTAGTGATTCTTTTGTTCTCCCCAACCACTAGCCATTCAAGATTTGAAAAAAACAGGACCTGGTGAGGGAGGGTGCCCAGTCCATCGTGAATTGATTCCTGCATACCTTTCAATGTTGCCAGAACAAAATTTGTATTAATCAAAGACCTTGTCAGTCAAATATTCCATCAGTCAAATATTTCAATATGTTGAAGGGAAGACCCTGGAATATTCTGTTCATTTGCAGTTACCCCTTTCTCAAAATGCTGCCACAGATAAAGAGATCAAACACTGGATCAACTACATCAGCTCAGCCTTCTGCAACCCAGCATTTGACAATAATGACCTCCACAAGTCAGTAGACATCCTCGTGTGCAGAGCAGTCATCATCACCTCACTCCTTTATAGCAGTGTGACTTGTTTTATCAGTGACGCACAACAGCAAAGTGAAATTCCTCTAGCAATGCTCCTGCCACATTCTCTAGATTCACTTGAGAGGACAATTGAACAAACACTGATGTCCTTCTTGAAGCAAGTTGGACGTAGTTTTGTCCAGTTCTTAACAGGCTTTTTGAGGACATTGTAAAAACATTGCCTACAATGATGGAGCATTTTACAAGCAATGAAACATCAAGTCCACTACTGATCCTCCCATAGCATCAATTCAGGATTATCTCCTCATCTCACCTTCCCTCCCTTGCACCCACCAAATGTAAAAATACAATCTTGTTCAGCTCAGTGAAAGAGTTAACAGATTCTCTGTAACCTCTACCCAAATTGTCCACCCCTCCTCCCAAGACCACCAACAATTCCAAGTTTTGGTAAGCATTTATTAAGTATAAGCAGCTTGCCAACACATTATAATACAGACAAAGCTGAGCTATGGAAATGGCTCTGAAATTCTTTGCAGGCAGCATACTGAACATCTAGACTATTCAATTTGCACCACAGTTGGAAACTGCCTCCCAGAATCTGGAGATTTATCAGATGAACCAGTTTGACTTTGCCTTCCATGTTGTTCTGTTCTCTCAATTTAGTTACTATTTCATGATAGCTGTGAATGTGGGCATGATGATGGAAAAAAAATGCTTCAGCTAAATTCCTTATAAAGCTTATTTGCATACCTTGCTGTCCCCAGTAGCTGGGTGTACAATCAGCTGATATCCGTCACTCAGTACAAATACTTAGCAACCAGATTCCTTTGTCTGTTTCATTTCAGCGTGCATTGGCATTTGCTAGTAAACTCCACTAGACAGAGCCAAAGAATTCTGGAACCAATTGTCTCAATTGGTGCAGTCAATTAACATTAATATATTGGGAATTTATGAGCAACTTTCCACGCCAAAGCACTAATAACCTGGGCATGAAGCTGCAACTAAACAGTGAAAAGCCGTTAGAAAGCGTGTCAAATTTGGCCTTCTTGTTTGCTTACCCACTCGTGCATATCAGTTTTCCCTTCCCAACTCCTCCCCCACACCCCCTAAATCTCACCTGCCCTGGTGTAAGAGCTCTGCACAATTACTGGTTGGTTCCTCCAACTGTCCTGGAGGGATTCTTCAGAAGGGGAACAAGTACGGGTAACAGGCATGTTTTCTACATGAGTTATCCGTACACTCGCGCAGTGCCTAACCCTGCTTCTGACTCAGTCAGCATCTTCCATTCAGCCTCGGGGCTGAGCCGAAAAAAAAACCGCATCCAATTTACGCACAAACATAGCTGCCTGTTCACAACTGGAAAATAAGCACTAAATAAAAGCCAAACGCTATATTAATGTGGATTCCAGACAGACAGAATGCCCCGGTGTTTGCAAAGTCTCATTCAAACACGACGAACATATTGAACCCGCAATCACTTTTGTTTACTGTGAATTCAGATATTCAACTTTGATTGTCACAATTAAGGAATGCTGCTGCTTTGAGATATTTCAGCACCGAAAGACGCTTTTCCTTGTTCAACAGCCAGAGTGTGGTCACTCTTCCCAGACTTTAACCTGAGCCAGGTCCGGCAAAGGAAAACCATTGCACACTGCCAGGTAATCTCAGTCACATGATGCAGAGGCTAGCAGGGACCGAGAACTTTTCTCGGACGTGGCAGAGTGAGTGAACATGAACCAGATATGAAAATATCTGAAGTAATAAATTAACACTCAGCATATAGGTGATAACTTAATCCTATATAGCCCAAACAGTACCTGACACCCATTATTGTAATAGGAGGTACTGTAGTACCACACTCAATTGAAAGCGAAAATGATCATTCCCCGATGACTTCAGAAACCTTATAGGTAGAGTGTTACTCTTTGATTGAACCATTTATTGCTATTTATAAAATTACAAGTTGCTGAGGGCTGTCACACGAAGATGCATATTTATTTAAGCAGGTTTCTGCTTTCAGTTTTATTTTTGTATGCTCCAAGAGTTTTATTTTAAGAAAAGGTTCGGTTCATCTGGGTTTTTTTTTCGCTCTGTCGTATAACTAAGCGGCTGCAATAAAAAACTTTATGTTGGAAAAGTCCAGGTAATAGAAACGAGGGCATTCAGAGAAAACAGGCGTGCTGATCTTACAGACGGCAAAATATTGCAGCAAGCTGCGTACAGTGGTATCGTTCCAAATTTTCCTCTGCACTTTGTTTACTATATATGCCAATAGTGTAATATTAAACAAAAACAGTGTGTCCTGTGCCAGAATGATTGATTACAACACTGTGGCAAGGTCACCTCCTAGGAACCAGCTCAGTGCAGTAAGGGCTGTCTGACTCATACAGTTAACACTATATCCGCATTGTATGAATGTCACCAGGAATCCAGTGATTTATTGCTTGGGAGGCTCTGTTCAATTTTTTCTGCCTGACCAAATTGCACATTTTCTAGAAAAAGAAGCAAAATATTTCAGCACATAGATTACCCTGAGCCCTCATTTCCCCCTCTCAGGTTCATATCTTTTCAAAGATACTGATCATCAAAATTCTCATTTTTATTTGATTTGAGGTTTTTTTTGCTCTTTCTTTTTTCGGTGTATGTGCAAATGGGGAGGTTTAATTAGAATTTGGTAACATCTGTGGGCTGGCCTTTGGACAACAGTGGTTGCATATGGTTCTCCCTTAATTTCAACAAGGTCTTATTGGCACAAAAAATGGTTATCCGCCTTAGGGAACAAAAAAAATCTGACCCATCTGAAAGGAAATTTCATCCTCATGACAGGCTCTTATAGAAGAGCAACTGCAGCTGGGATCCATGTCAAATATGTTAGTTTCCACAAACAATACAAATATATCAGATATTCTTATGGCAAACACAAAGTCTAAACTATATTTCTCTGTATAACTAACAATTATTATGGTAAAAATGATGTTATGCAGATAACGTATTTCCATTTGTATGAAATTATAATTTCTTATACGGGCAGTTTCCTCTGAAGCCATAGCACTAGGATGTCACTAAAAGGAATATCTAACCTTTGTACTACAGGTATTTGGTTTGTTAAGCAATGTCAGATGACAAAATAGCACATAATAATGACATTTACTGCTTTATTTAACTTTATTAATTGAATGTGTATTTGTTTTCCACTTGCTTAAAAATGTTTGGAATTCCACAAGGTTGCAATGTGTAGGAGTTACATTGTACCAGTTGTTCAGATTACAAATCTCAATGGGTTGACATTTATAGTAGGGCTTGCATCCAAAGATGATCACCATTCTGAATTAATATAATGACCACAAACTTGAAGGAAACTGAAATAATGATTCATTTACCAAAATCATTAGCTGTGATTATACATCCCTAATAATTAATGCTCACAGAAACCCCACTTTCAGCCATCATATGTAAAATAATCATACTACAGTTTTCCCACAAATAATTATTTCCCACATTTCTTCCTATTTTTACAGATACATTATCATATTTTATATAGCAATGGCTGTAAATTATAGAGAAGAATTTACATTTTCCCAGTCTTTAATTAGTTTTGTGTCTGCAGTTCAGTCCAGAATATGAAATACAAGCTCCACTCTTACCATAATATTGTTTTACGTTTTTCACAATGAAAGCAACTTAAAAGAGGATATGCTATGCTTTCCTTTGTAATATCATATTAATCCCATGAGTCACAATAAATTCAAACTTACACAATTATTCAAAATGGGAATGGCAAAGATAAAGAAGAGAAACTAGTTGTAATACTGTATTGTGAGTTAAATCAAAATAATATTATATTTACATTTTAATCCATATTAAAATATATAGTTATGCATAAATACATATTCCTTGTTAAATATCGATGGAGTTTACAGGGCTAACACATTTACTAAGATGAATTTTCTCTTTTACTCTTATCTGACATATTCATAAAGTGACGATCAACTATTGATTAATATGTTCTCGGTACATGAAACAGAATTATATTTCTGATTCTTTTATAAATGAATTACAAGACATTCCTCACTAACAAACTAACTAATGTACTAATTACTTAGTGGCTATGTAATTTTTTTTACTTTGTGCGAAGACTTTTATTTTAAAAGTTTGATTGCAATAATAATATTACGAACCAGCTAATTGGTGGTACAAATGGGAAATATAATTATTTACATTTTGCAATGACATAAAATAGTCATATTTAAGCCTGTTAAAATAAAGGCTACCACAATGGATGGTTAGCTTGACTGTGTGACTTCTTTAAAAAGCAATTAATCTTCTCAGATTCAAAAGGCTTCTTAGCCTTTCCTTAGATTTAACACAAAACAGAACATTATTTTTTTTTAAATCTAAATGGCTTTAACATTAACTTAATTTTCTACTTTTGTTTCATAATGATTCATTTAACCTATTAGTTAACTATATTCTGCATATCCTAGCAACAAACAGAGCCATATTGAAAAGTGACAAGGCAAGCTTTGCTTGATCAACCTTCACTGCATCTTATCATTGCTCTCTATTCTCCTGGAATGCTGTGATAACTGAAAATTATGTATTTTAATGGATATCATCATTCTTTTATTTATAAAACCTTGCATTGTATATAATATCTATGTATGCCTATATAATTAGCTATTTAACCATGGACATTTTTTGGTGACTTTATTTTGAAATTGCTTTGGAAAGTTGGGATAAAGTAGCAAATATGTGGGAAATATTACATGTTTTTGAACAAAGAGAAAGATGTTAATAATCGGAAGTGAATTTCGGTTATAAAGATGTTCCAATAAATTATGAGAATAATAAGATGCATTGAAGGTTGATAAAGCAGAACTAACCTTGTGACTTTTGAACATGACTCTGTTGGTTGCCAGAATGAGTAAACTCAGCAACATTACCGACATGAAGAATGTAAACCTTTTAACAACCAGTAACAAAGCTATGCTGCACAAAATGGAAAGAAGTAATTGTTATTTAATGGACACACCTCTTTAAAAAAAATTAAATCTTTGACACTTGGAAACAATGCAAAATTACATTGAAATGTTGTGACCACCGTTGAAATCTCTGTTAATAGCAATGATTAACTAACATCCCAGTAAATCTGACTTTCCTGTATTTGGCTGTGCTTTCATGAAGTAACAATAAGACTATTCAGATAAAAGTAAGTAAGTAAACATGACATTGTGCACATGATATCACACTCTCAAAGTTTTAATACCTTAATTTTTCAACTTACAGCAAAATAAGTTTGCAAGAAACTGGCTGCAATAGAGAATTCAGTTACAAAATATATGCATGAAGCATTATTGTTGTCTTAAAGAGTAAATAAATAATGATAGTAATCTCATTGAGTAAAAAAAAGTTTGCTAGATTATCTGTTACTCATTAACTAAACTTTAAGATTTTTGTGTTTTTCAAATGTTGCATTTAATTTATTTTTATAAACGTTGAAATAAAAACATCTCTAAACTAAATTTGACAAGTAGGAAGATAATGAGTTCCTAAAAAAAAAGACTGTGCAGTGCATATTTTATGTTTTAAGCATCAAGTTTTAGTTCCATTATTTCCAAACTTAGTGTCTTCACTTTGTGGACCTATATTTGACATCATATGAAGATCAATTACAAGAAAGTAAGCAACTACATTGAATTCTACATGGGAAATATTCCATGAGTGTAGCATTGTCGAGATGCAAATAATGAGGATGAACTTTCTAACACTTTAGAGTGTGCAATATGGTGTAGGGTGAGCATAGTAACCTTTTTCCACATGTTTAAACATCTAATTTTTAAAATGGAGAAAGTAAGCCATCATCAATATTAAGAAATTAGTGGCTACACAGCTTCTCTGTCAGATTTGACTTATTTCTTGTCATAACTTATGTCATCTTTTACCACTCATTTCAGCATCTACCTTGAACAGTGTATTATGCAGAATGCTTGGTTCTTCATAAGTGTGTTACAAAAAACACAGTCTGCATAAGGTATTGTTGTGCCTTCTGTTTGGAGGATTTCCGTTCAAATCTCGGCTTTGATCTCATTCACGGCTGAAAATGTGTTGCTGGAAAAGCGCAGCAGATCAGACAGCATTCAAGGAGCAGGAGAGTCGACGTTTCAGGCATGAGCCCTTCTTCAGGAATGAGGAGAGTCATTGATCTCATTCAAAATCACAAAATCCATGGATGAAGTTTCGCATTCTTTGTGGCCAAATCTCTTGTGAGGGCAGCTTTATCTGGTAGTTGAAAACGTTAAGATTATGATCTACACTACCTCATAAAGCATACCTCCTGTCAGCCAATACTGCCACATTTATAGAGGCTATAGAGCTAGGCTTCAGATTGTCCCACCTTCTTCCCCAACAGAGAATGGTGGTCTTTAGGTAGCTTAGAAAGTGGATAAAAGAATAAAAGGAGCATTCATATAAGTAAGCATTTGATACTGGGAACATACTTTATATAATTCACATATTGTGGAATTAATATTTCGCAAGTCTCAACTTCCTTAATTTTTATAGTAATAAGTAACACAATGATGATCATTGGCACATAACCTGTACATGAACCTATGATTAGTGTTTAAAACCATAGCTCTATATTATTAGATAGACACCGAATCAGGGTTTGTTAAAACAATGAGGAAAGTTAACAAACATTACACAACATAAGTAATGTTGGAGAGATTTCATAAATGAAGGTGAAGATTTCTACTTTAAACAGCTAATGAATAGATAAAAACAGAATCCTGTGTCTGAACCTAGGATATGCAGAGTTTAAGAAATGATAAATAGCCAATCTACACTTCCCTAATGAATTACCAGTGTGTTACTTTTATCATCTGAATTTGCCTTACCTGTGAAGCAATTTACAGAGATGAAATGTAACCACAAATGATAATGTCATCATTCTGACATTAATTTGGACTTAATTATATACAGGATGTCCTTTGTACCAGTGTAAGTCAAAGATGACAATAATTAAACCAGTATCACTTACACTAAAAAAAACTTATTATCATGCACTTTTCAACAATGATAATGTTACATTGCACATACACTTGGCCTATTTGACAATTACTACTAGAATTCTTTTTTACTGCCAGCTTAACACCACCAATGTGATAAGAATCTTTCATTTTACTACCTACTATCCATGTTAGCTTTAATAATGACAATAACGTGGGCTTAAGTGCTCAATGAAATAATTTCAAATTAGCTAATGTAATACGCAAGCTGTAAGTAACTTGAAAGATGATGTAATTTTGTTTACTTTTCAAACAACTAGGAATACAAGGATTTAGCTTCTCCCAAATAGATAAGTCATAAATAATTAACAATACCATAATTTTTTCCTTAATTGTTTACTGCCTGCTAAAAATATATCCAATAAGTGACCGACAATATTATCAAATGTGCATAAAACAGGTTTCTCTCATCTCCATTAACAATGGTAACGGTGAGTGTAAATATATTAATATGGCTTTCTTAACAGAAACTGCTGTCAGCTTGAAATTTGGAGCAGGTTTACATGAATGTTTTGAATGAATGAAATTTAATCTCCACAACTCAATTAAACAAATTGGATTTTTAAAGAACAAATGGGCATTCGTACAAATCAAAACTGCAGACCAGTTTTAACTTAAGACATTTATGAGTGATAGCCAGAAAGACAAAAACATAGCTTCCAGTCTCTTTTATTCGTTGTCTCAGCAGTTAGAGGGTGTTGGCAGGCAGCATCACAAAAGGATAAAAATGTCTGCAATGGAAACACAGCTTTTGCCTCACAATAAATCATCTGTCACATCATCACAGCCCTGTAGATAATGAGCAATAAAGTTTTTACACTCAGGGAATGAAGACCTGGACGCAAAAACACAAGCAAGCCTGCCATAAGTCGATTTTTTTCTCTGTTATCTGAATGTTGTTTCCTATTTACTTATCAAATGAACACAGATGCATTGTTTACATCAATACTTTTATAGCTTGTAAAATACAGAGTGCTGTACAAGTCAGTTAATGGACATCCTGCTAATGAGAATGTTCACTTAAGGAGGACATTTGCTCAGACATAGATTAATTCCTTACATGAAAAACCACTGGTTTGGAGGAACAGTTTAGATTGGATGTGCTGCCTTATAAGTGCAATTACCAGGTAGAACAGGCAATAGTCAAACAGTTTAATTTGGACATCATGTTGTTACTAAAGACTAAGGCTCATTGTGACAAGTACTGATTCTATTTTATGCAAATAAAATGTGGTTGAGTGATTTAGGGGCATAGTAAGTTAGTTCACTGTCCCTTCCCTCTGAGGCCAGTTTTAAAACTCAGCCCTGATTGATTAGATGTAACTATGCTTGCTGTATCAACTGTAAGGGTCTAACAGTCCAATGAATGTGAGTCAATGGCAAATACCTGATTTCAACTGCTTACAAGTCAATATTCTCTCTTGCCGAGATAATAGCAAAGGCTGATTTGGGGAAAGATGAGCACTCTTATTTGGTGAATTCAAGTGCATTGCTACTTTAGGACTTTGTAACTGATCTAAAGTATCTTTCATCTGGGAGTGTGTACTGATAACTTAAATATAATGTTTCTTCCTCCAGCAATGACATCTCTCACCTTGATAAACACCAAAGTAAAAGAATCAAAACTTTAAAAATGTATTGTGTTAACTGTGCATCACCTCTTGCTTTTTGACACACACGAGATCAGTTCTGTTGCTTTCATTGGGTCGCTGTTACACAACTTCATATTTTCATTGCTGAAAGAAATAGGAAGTTATCAAGACATTTTAGAAGTGGGAAAATATTTTCTTTCCTTCTGTCAGATCAAGAGAAACATTAATAAAACAATGTCTGCATCTTGAAATATGTTCGCAAATGTATGATGAAAATGGCTGCTAAAACTAACCAATTGCAACAAATGGGCCCACACTTCATGTTTATCAGATTTGATGTCAACATGTATAGAGTTTCATTGTAAGCTACACCAACAACTTGGAGACAGTGAGAACTGCAGATTCTGGAGAGTCAGAGACTCTGATGAAAGGTTCTGACCAGAAACATTGACTCTCCTTCTCCTCTGATGCTGCTTGAGCTGCTGTGTTTTTTCCAGCTCCACTCTTTATCTACTCACACCAACAACTCAAATTGAAAGGTTACAAAGGGACACTTTATTCACAGGAACAGGCACCAGCTCCAAATAACAGAGCAGGTTGCAGTTCATAAACATCTGCTTTCTATCTTAGCAGGCGCTCAGATAGCACCTACCTGTTTGCTCACAACATCCTTGTCTAGCCATGCCTTGTATTGCCATGTTATGCCAATTAACACAATCACAAAAACAGGTGAATTGCATTGCTGCTACACAGTCCTCAGCCTATGGGATGTCAAATGGCACTGTGCTACGTCAATATTATATCTGCACCCTTGACAGAGTTTACACAGGAAAAGCACTGCATGTGCACCAACCAGGCAGCTATATGTCCAACGTTAAGGGGAGTTGTGCTCCATTTAGTCCGTGGAGGCACTCACCAATCAGGGGACTTAGCGCAGTAAGTAAAGAACAGCCTCCCACACCTGTCTAGGTGTTTGTTCACAGTCAGACACCAATTGGGGTTGTTGGTCAGGGTGCCCACGCCTCTGCTGACTCCATGGTGGCAAGTTCTGAGGGTAGAGTTAATGCAGTCAGAGTGATATATAGGCAGCAATTGGGTATGGACATGTCTTGCCTGTGTTGTACAGTCATTTGGATCAAGGGAGTGGGCCACGGTCAGGTCTGTCTTCAGAATCTGAGAGCGAGGGGGTAACGAGATTGTGAGGTGAAATTTCCGATTCAGCAATGGCACTGAGTTTCAACAATTTAGTTTTCAGGACTGGAGGCTGCAGGCTGTACGCAAGGTCGCAGAATAATTGTGAAAGTGGTCATCAGGATTATGAAAGGGGCTATATTGACAAGTGTGGCTGGGAAAGGTGTAATGGGGGAAGGGAGGTTTAACAATGGTCAGGAACACCCTGGCATCAAGAGGCAGGGAGGGTCACTGATTGAGCACGACTGGCAAATTTACCTCAAAGGCAAGGGTCTGGGTGGGAAGGGTAGGCAGGTATAGGTGAATGTAGAGGGGTTGGATGGGGGCACTGAGAATCCTGTCAAGTTGATGAGATTGGATAGCAGGAAGGGGACACGGATATTTGGGCTGAGGTTGGGAGCCAGTGGAGGAGGAGCATTCACTGTCCTCTTGCATTGTGCTGGAAATTGCTAGGGTGTACTGGGAAGAAAATGGTTGTGAAGACACTCAGTGAGATGGGTAAGGGATTCAACTGTGAGAGATGGACACACACCATTCATAGAGCTTTTAAAGGGGAACAACATTGGTCACTGACCCCTGAAAGGCCTAGCACACAGGCTGCATTCTCCCTGGCCTTTCTACAGCATTGACCCTGTCAGTGCGGACACATCCCTGGCACAACCACTGCTGGACAACTCTTTGGCAGATACATGTTTGTGCACAGAAGGAAGCAAACATTCCGGATAGTCAGCCAGAATGGCTAAATGTATCAGCAGCATGTAATGCCATGCATACACATTGCTCCCCTGCTTGTAACTGACATTATAATGAAGGAGGACTCATGAAGCCTCTTGCGGATCGTGATGTGCTGCTGGATGGTGTGAAAATGCACTGAGCACCTCGACAGAGATTTAAAAACAGATGTTGAAAGTCAACAGCTCAAAGTTCTAATAGGAATAAAACGTTCTTTGTCCATGCCACCATAGTACCCTCCTTACATTTCCTTCTTTCTCTCTCTCCCACCACATCTCACTGTGTGGCCTGCTTCTGCAGTAAGACTCGAGGGAGCCTTCTCTGATGTTGAGGCCATTGACCCTGGAGTTGTGATGGAACAACCCCGGGGATATGTGTCCAGAAGGATCAGACAGGCTAAGGATCTACTCACTAGAGACAAGTGGATCCTCCTTGGCTTGGACATTCAAAGGTCAGCAGGTACAGGTGGAGGCCCACCACACTCTGCAGTGTCCTGAGTGTGGGCCCCATGTGTGGTTCCTCAGCTAGCTGGGTGCCCTCTGCCACTGCCCTGGCACCATATGAGAGGAGGGGGCACCTGGACTGGAGCCAAGGTTGCTGACTTCCTGTTGCCACAATGGCTGGGCAATGGAGGTACAAGTGTACAGTTTCTGAAGGGTGCTGGACCTGGCTGTCATGGCAACTGCCAACCTGTTGCTGGAGGCAGCCAGATGCTCACAGGATCCGCTGCACTGCTGTAGCTTCTATGCAAAGAGGGCTATTGCAATCCACCTGTCTGTCTATCATTGCCGTTCCCTTGCCTTGTCTCTAACAAGCTTTCATGGTCCAGCAGCCTGTGCTGTTTCTTCTACAGCCATGTGTGGAGCTGTCATAGTGAGGTGCTCACCAGATTATGTCTCCTCAGTCACTATCATGACAGTCCCCACCAAGGTGTCGGGGTTGGTGGGAGGGGAGGGGGGGAAGCTTTGCCGATGCTTCCTCCAAGGTCTTTTTACTCTGAGATCAAGGATGGGGTTTCTCTTGGTGATGGGCATTTCACTTGAAAGCCAGGGTAGGGTTGCGAAACCTGCAAGGCAAAAGAAAGAGGAATTGGGGCCAGTGGTTAGATGTGATGTGAATGGTTGGGAAAGATAGCAAGGTTAATGGGAGTATGACAATGACATGTCGAGTGGTACTTATTCCTTTGATGGGGCATGGATATTTCCACATCCCCACAGGAATGATCTGTGTCTTTTCCTGTGAGGGCCAAAATTCTCCCTCTGAGTGGGTGAGGAGCCTAATGTTGGGCACACCTTTGACATTCTTTCTGTCCATTTCTCTGCACCCTGTAGATGGCACAGGCCTGGGTGCTGAACTCATACCAGACTGGCAGGATCTGGTGACACGACCTCCTTTGCTGGTCCTCCAAGAAGAGACTGGCTTTTCTCTACACCACTCCATCCACCAGGGCTTCCAGGTCCCTGTCAGAGAAGCAAGGTGCCCTTCTCTGACATGTTGCAACTTGTCCATGACCAAATAGGCAGAATGCCAGTGCTTGACCAGGTGATTTAAAGATGTTGCAGATGCAACAGATGCTGGTGTTTTGCCAATTATCCACTGAGTGGCAAGTAGTCCAGGAATGTCATCAGGTAAGCTGGAGCAGAAATCAAATATGAGAGATGCCATAGGGGTGGACTAGGCAATAATTGTTGCAAGTTTGATAAGATATGGTGAGAGAACTCACTCGGCCTCACCATGCAAAACCCTCGAAAATACTTGGCACAACTCAAACTAAATGCAAAAAAAACCCTTAAAATCAATTCAATGCTTTTGTTTGGTGGTCTTATACCACAGAACTGTTTTTTTCACCTTTGAAATGGTTGGCATTGATGCCTGTGGCATTCAATTTATCTATTATTTCCTCTGTGAGCGATTACTAGCATCTCAGACTTTGGACTTCCAATGATGATGATGAACATTGCACCCAGCGTTTTCATTCCAATGATCGACTACTGGTACATAGGTTACCACTCGTCAGATTCAGATAACAGGACAAGCAGAAAGCTCCAAGATGAAAAAAGATTCAGCTCTTGCTCTTTATGTTCTTCTAGTGGATTTTGAATGAGTGATTTAAGTTTCTGAAATGGAGACACGTACTTTGTGAAGGTTAGGAAATGATGTAGCTTGCGTCATTCGGGTGCTGTGCAAGTTATGTTTGAACAATAAGACCTCCAGCTGATTTATTAATTTTGATCCTTCAGCTGATTTTATGTGATCTTCTAAACAGCCTCACCTGATCTCTCTCTATTTCAGCATCTAACAATTTCATAAATTATTCCTGTGTGCTGCCTCCACTACCATCAATCTATTTCAAAGGCTGAATCCCACAAATTCTCTCCCCCCATGCTCACTGTTCCTGAGTTGAAGCAGCCTTACTTTAAAGTTTACTTAAATGCTGGATGAAGGGATTTATTTTTGTCTCAGAAGTGTTGTCATTTAAGGAATGTATATAATATGGAGATATTAAACCAGAGCAACAACTGTACGCTTGGGGCATCTAAAACTATAATGACTGACTTAGTATGCTCAGATTCTATAGGTGTGGCATTGGTGGGGAGTTTGTTGTGTAATTGAGTGTGAAAGACTGCAATAACTCTATTGAGTTTCACTCCATTGCATCCCTATGTCAGGTTGTGTTCTAATATATATTCAGATTCTATTACTGTCGCATCAGTATGAAGTGAAAATATACTCTACCAATGCTAATGTCATTATGCTAATGCATCCTAACTGTATAAATGCAATAGAAGATGACAGCTTTTTCCACAGTGAAAAAGTTTTTGATTGTAGGGCATTTTAAAATCCATTACTCAGTGGAAACCAGGTACCTTTCTCTGTGCAAAGAGGAAACAAATAGAAAACAAAACGAAGAACTGCAGATCTGAAACAAAAACAGGAATTGCTGGAGGGATTCAGCAGGTTTGGCATCATCTGTGGCGAGAAAGTAGAGTTACAGTTCCAAGTCCGATGATCCTTCTTCAGAACTGCTCTGAAAAATGGTCACTGGATTCAAAATTTTATTTCTACTTTCTCGCCACAAATGCTGCCAGACCTGCTAAGTTTCTCCAGCAATTTCTGTTTCTTTTTAAAATAAATAGACACATTATCAAAAGGTACTTTTAATGGGGTCATCTTTCTGTCAGCCATTTCTTTTTCATTTTCATGGTCTCAACATTCATAAGATGGTGACAACAGAAAACATCACTTTTAAAGTGAGAATACATTCACTGCATTTCTAGTATTATCATTTGCAGAGACCGAGAACACCAAGACACAAAAAGAAGACATTCAGCCTATCACACTCTCTCCTTGTAAAAGGCTGAAGTCCCGAAATTGGGATGTTGCTAACTTTGGCTTTGCAGTACCAGTTAAATGTTCTAGCAGTGTACAGCACAAATCACAATGTTCGTCTTTCCTGTTGATCATAACAGATTAAGCACGATGATCAACAATACTATAGGAAAGGGCAATAAAATAAAGAGCTGTCAAAATGGGTACCAGTAAACACAGTAACTTAATATGGGCAACAAAATGTAAGTAGTTGAGTCTGCTCCCATCAAAGCAGTCCACCATTTTAATGTACTCCTGAAGAAAAAGGCAGATTGCAGACTTAAACTACACTGACCAAGACCAGGCTTGTTCACAGGCATGAGAGTATCACTGGAAATCTTCGTCTCAAACCAAGTGACTTTCTGGGTGGGGATTCTTTGGCACAAAAGTAGCTGGTGACTGTTTTCATTGGGATGACATACGTCTGGCATTGGGTTCACTTTGTACTGTGAAACTTCTCGAAATAATGCCACAAATGCATTATGCAATTATTTGTGCCTTTTAGAGTTTTTTGGGACTTTTGCACCATTGCACCGAAACCACGCAAAATAAATGAGCAGTTTTGGCATGAGTTAAGTCAATGACAATTGCAACATTTCTTGGAATGTATTACCACTTAAAACTGGCAATACTGTTCCATCGTTAAATGGAACAGATGAATGTCTTCAAACTCACAAGTTCAAGATAACATAATTACATCTGAAAAACCACTGTTTTTTTCTCAATATTTTACATTTTTAGCTGAACATCATCAAATAAGTTCTTTGTCACAGTGTGCTGAATTTGCACTGACATTGCATCCATGAGTTAGGACACTGAAGTGCTCCATCCACTGTTGATGCAGGCCTATGACTCAAGGTTGTGCCTGTTATAAAATGAATCCCCACAATATCATGGTGTATGAGTTATCTGGTCGATAAGCTGCCACTATACTCTCTCTTGGTTGGGATATGTAAGGCATGCTTAATCTAATTTGAAGATCAGAACTATCTGTTACTCTGATGAGAAGAGGTTCTTGTCTTAAACAAATGCAATTTTATTGCATGAAACTAACTCTGTGTACTTTACATTAATGTGATAAACATTATTACAGAGACTATGGAGAAGACTCATATCACAGAATCCCTACAGTGTGGAAGACGATAATCAGTCTATCAGGTCCACACGGTCTCCCCAAAGAGCATCCCACCCAGACCCACCCCATACCCTGTCTATGTAACCCTGCAATTCCCATTGCTAAAACACCTAGCCTGCACATGTTTGGACTCTGGGAGGAAACTGGAGCACGTGGAGGAAACCCCCGCAGACATGTGGAGGATGTGCAAACTCCACACAGACAGTCGCCCGAGGCTGAAATTGAACCCAGGTCCCTGGCGCAGTGAGGAGCAATGCTGGTAAATGGTCAATCTTATTCCTTCGAGAGTTTGAGCTGTTGTCTGACCAAGTCTATATGACATCATCATATTTGGTGGGTGCCTAAGGCACTCCTTAGCATTAACACTTTCAGACCCTTAGACCCCTGTAAAATATCTCTGCCAAAGCTTTTCTTTTCATTGTTAATATTTACACATTTGTGCATATAATTACTTCTACAACAACCCCATCTCCCCACCAAGTCTCTGACTTCACAACTGTAAGGATCTGGAGGCTTCACTAATCTTCCAGAATACATTCCCGTCAGACTTAAAAGATAGGTAGATCTCTGGATTGAAGACCGTTGTTTTTAATTCTGTTCCTGACAGTATGAGGATTGAGAGTCCCTTTGGGCTGCAGAACATTGTTACTCTGATATTTCCCTTTGCCATGAGCATCTTTCTTCCATTGTAATATCTGGGCGACCTTTAGTCTCATGCATTTCTTTGCAGTCGATGGGTACCATGTATTAGTTTCTTATATGTGTCATTTGTGACTTTGTATCTTAAGAACTGGCTGGATTCTGCTGATCTCATTAGGTAGATCTTCTCTTCTTTGGATTGATCTGCACTGCTTCCAGATATTACCTTCACTCATGATCTGAATGACTTTCTCAAATCAAAATCTTCTTTGGACCGTAATAAAGCTGATAAAGACTCAATAATAATTCCAAGAGCAAATCTGTCTTTTATGAATTCTGACATCAAATTACCAGTCACATTTCTCCATAATCTATAAAAAAGTCATGAATGAAATTATCTACAGATGGCTTGGATGCTGAACTCTTCTGATAAATCATGCTCCTTTAAGAATGTATTTGGTTCTGATGTTAAAAGTAATGGTCAAAAGTTTTCCGAACTTCATCAAAAGCATGTGTTGTTGGAGGATATATAATGACCGACAGTATTTTTAATTCTGTTAAAAAGTGTCACTAATTGTTCAGTTGTGTTTGAGTGTGTGTTTGGAAGAAATTCTGTATCTTAGGTTGAATGTTTCCATTTTATTGACAATGTTTCTTTAAGTGAGATTCATGGCAGGTTGTCTGTCCTGGATCATGTCAACTTTTGTCATACAATCTTCGTCTTATTTATTATGTATAAGTACTTTTGATATCTGTCTTGTGGACTTGTTCAGCAAGAGAGGTAAAAGTACTTGGCATTGCCAAACTTTGCAATTTTCATTCTGCTGGCACCTATTTAACCCCAGCTCCACAAAACCTCAGATCACATTGAGTTCCAATGTATTCCCATAGTGTCAGTGGCCTAGTGTAGCAGTCTCTCACTGGCCCAGCATGGTGGTCTTTTGCCATGGACTTCAGGCCTTGAGATGATTCCAGAGCAGTCTCCTGGCATTTTTAATTCTAAATGCACATGCAGGTACAGAAACAGTAGTCTGTAAGCTGCATTGATGGATGGAGCAAAGGATCCTGATGAAGGGCTTATGCCCGAAACTTCCATTCTCCTGCTCCTCAGACGCTGCCTGACCTGCTGTGCTTTTCCAGCGCCACACTCTCGACTCTGACCTGCAGCATCTGCAGTCCTCACTTTCTCATGATGGATGGATGGAGAAGTCCACTAGTATTATCTGGATATGTATGTGGACTTACATTCCATCGCTCTAATCATAAGTGCTCACCATCTCTAGCAAGGTGGACAGGGACTTTGATCTCATTCCAGGTGCCCCTTCCTCTCAGTGAGACAGGGTGGTGCCAGCAAACATCAATAGGGAGCAAGAGCCACACCAGACCCCATGAGCTTCCTCTCAGGCCACTTTAGAGGTGCCTGACCCCACTGCCTCCCCTACACCTGTGATTCTGAAGCCTCAATCCAAACTGAGGAAGGTGTGCCTCCATCTGGGCAGGTGTCTCTCATCAGGCCCAGACCCTCATGTCCCCAGGGATGATTAGTTAAGTCTTTCAGGCCAACATAGCCAAAAACACAACGGGCCTCTCCATCGTAGTTGCATCATGGAACATAGAACATTACAGTGCAGTACAGGCCCTTTGGTTCCGCAGGTCGGCGCAACATCGAGGGCCAATCTGAAGCCCATCTATCCTACACTATTCCATTTTCATCCATATGTCTATAAAGTGATCATTTAAATGCCTTTAAAGTCGGCGAGTCTACTACTGTTGCAGGCAGTGCATTCCATGCACTGACTACTCTCTGAGTAAAGTAATTACCTCTGACATCTGTCCTATATCTATCACCCTTCAATTTAAAGCTGTGTCCTCTTGTGTTAGCCATCGCCATCTGAGAAAAAAAGGCTCTCCCTGTCCATCCTATCTCACCCACTGATTATCATATATGTCTCAATTAAGTCACCTCTCAACATTCTTCTCTCTAATGAAAACAGCCTCAAGTCCCTCAGCCTTTCCTCATGAGACCTTCTATCCACACCAGGCTACATCTGAGTAAATCTCCTCTGAATCCTCTCCAAAGCTTCCACATCCTTTCTATAATGTGCTGACCAGAACTATACGCAATACTCCAAATGCGGCCGCACCAGAGATTTGTACAGCTGCAGTATGACCTCGTGGCTCCAAAACTCAATCCCTGTACCAATGAAAGCTAACACACCATATGCCTTCTTACCAATCCTACAACCTGGGTGGCAACTTTCAGGGATCTATGTACATAGACACTGAGATCTGTCTGCTCATCTACACTATCAAGAAGCTTACCATTCACCCAGAACTCTTTATTCCTGTTGCTCTTTTCAAAGTGAATCACCTCACACTTTTCCACATTAAACTCCATTTGCCACCTGTCAGCCCAGCTCTGCAGCTCTAAACCTTTCCCATCAACGTATTTGTCCAAACCCTTTTAGATGTTGTTAATGTACCCCCCTCAACCATTTCCACTGGCAGCTCATTCCATATGTGTACCACCCTCTGTGTAAAAATCTTGCCCCTCAGGTTCCCTTTTATTCTTTCCCCTCTAACCTTAAACTGATGCCCTCTAGTCCTTGATTCCCCAACCCTGGGAAAAAGACTGAGTTCATTCACCCTATCCATGCTTCTCATGATCTTATACACTTCTATAATGTCCCCTGTCAGGCTCCTACGCCGTAAAGAAAAAAGTCATAGCTTGTCCAATCTCACCCTATAACTCAGACCTTTGTGTTAGATTAGATTAGATTCCCTACAGTGTGAAAACAGGCCATTCGGTCCAACAAGTCCAAACCAAAGTAACCACCCAGACCCATTCCTCTACCCTACATTTACTCCTGACTAATGTACCTAACACTATGGGCAACTTAGCATGGCCAATTCACCTGACCTGCACATCTTTGGTTTGTGGGAGGAAATCGGAGCACTAGGAGGAAATCCACGCAGACACAGGGAGAATGTGCAAATTCCACACAGACAGTGGCCTAAGTTAGGAATCAAACCTGGGTCCTTGGCGCTGTGAGGCAGCAGTGCTAACTACTGAGCCACCCAGGCAATATCCTTGTAAATTTCTTCTGCACTCTTCCCAGTTAATAACATCCTCCCTGTCGCAAGGTGACCAACAATATAAATTAATTCAATCTGGAGAAAGTGGCATCAGTAATATCCTGGACAAATTTGTGGGTCAAAGATTTGGAGAAGCCTCCCAGGTCACCAGTTTAACCCAGAACTAGGCTGCTGGCATAAAGATTCAATGCAGCTGTGACCCTGAAGGCCATTGGGAATGCTGCCCTTTCCATCTAAGTATAAGTCCTGCCCCAGCAGATGACACAGTTCAGTGTTGATGTCCTGGAACATCTTTAGTTTGTATTTGCATTTTACCAAGAGCTGTAGAAAATGTCAGCATGGTCTGAGGCTGCAGGCTTGCAATAGTATTCTCCACCTCCTTTAGGCGATCTTTACCTGCAACACCCTCTGGAGCTTGCTGTTCTTGCTGGGCTTGGTAACAGAATTGTAATTGATCTCTCCAGGGAGACTATCCCCAGCTGTGCAGCAAGGCCACAAGGAATCTGTTAACTGCAATGCCCATGCCAGAATCATGAACCAATAATCAATGGAAAATGGCAGAAATGGAACAGTATTTCAATAATGCTACTCCTTAGCCCTCACTGTAATTGCAATGAAGCCTCACATGATACCCTGAAACAGTGTGTCATGGAGGCTTTGCAGGGAAGCCAATGTCATGACTCGAAAATGAACTCTAAGACATCTAACCTTATCCGGATGTGTGCTAATTCAACAATCGGAGCATGAAATTCTGGAATTGATCCGTTATCATATCACCTCCTTCCCACCCCCCCCCAAAAAACAAATGCTGCCCTTAATCATCAATTCCTTGCATACTTACAGTACAGTGTGCAAATATGGCAGTTTCAATGAAATGATTTATAACTTATAACTCTTATTTAAAACTAATTTAGATCAGCAATGTTTCCCAGATAATGCTGTCCACTGAGCTCAAACTAATCAATCCTACAAATGCCGTCTGTTGGTTTTGTCAGATTCTAAAGGGAAGAAACTACTGGCGAATGCTGTCTTCCTCGTGTAGCCTGCTTAATTTCAAAAAGCCTTTGCTGCACAATAAATGCCCCAAATATTTTAATAGTTCAGGATTTCTCTGTCAGGAATACAAACTCCATTGTTTAAGGAAAGTGCAGACCATAGAGTTCATTCCTTCTGTTGTACTGGAAAAAAAATAAATACGTTGATTTACTAATTTTATAATTTTACTTACAGAAATTAACAAGGAATACATTTTAAGTGTGGAAGTATACTGCTGTAACAGAAAATATCAAAAGACCTAATGGCAAGTCTAAGAGAATTCAGTTCGATATTATTTCTAACTATGGAAGAATACCCAAGAACATCCACAAATAGAATATCCAATAACGTTTGAAGTGATGTTTTACCTTTAAGCCCCAAGTTTGTAAGATATATTCTTCTGGTGGGAGAAAACATCTTTTGAGAAATATTATCTGAGAATTCCTAATACTTCAGAAGTTTCTATGGAAGGGTCTCGTTTTCACTTTGTTTGGATGTCTCCTGCTTTGCAAATGTGGGAGTTAATCCTCTGTATTTGTTCCCCCACTTTCATGTAATGCTATATCATTTAATGTTATTCCTTAATTATTCAGTGAAGATTTCTTTATTCAACTGTGAGCTTCTATGTAGTCAATTTGTTTGTGATGTTCTATGCTCTTACATGAGTATTCATTTCAGCTCTCCCATATTCTTTCAATCTCAAAATAATACTGTATTAAAAGGAAGATGTTTCATTTCCATCTTCCGTGCCTCTGATGTTGTCTGATCCTTGTACATAATAGATTAGATTAGATTACAGTGTGGAAACAGGCCCTTCGGCCCAACAAGTCCACACCGACCCACCGAAGCGCAACCCACCCATACCCCTACATTTACCCCTTACCTAACACTAATTTAGCATGGCCAATTCACCTGACCTGCACATCTTTGGACTGTAGGAGGAAACCGGAGCACCCGGAGGAAACCCACGCAGACACGGGGAGAACGTGCAAACTCCACACAGTCAGTCACCTGAGGCGGGAATTGAACCCAGGTCTCTGGCGCTGTGAGGCAGCAGTGCTAATCACTGTGCCACCGTGCCGCCCTACTATTCATGTGATAAGGATCTTTGCCATTTCTTATCTGTTGAATGTTGACAGTATTCCTACTGTAATTAATGTCTTTTCGTGGGGATGTAATGACTGGATGGAATGTTTCCAAGCCTTATTTTTAATGATAAAGCTATTGTTTATGTAATGTTGCTGTCGATGCTGAGTACTAGTCCATTAATTTAATTACAATGGTTAATCTTCATTGTTGCAAATAGAACGACTGTGAGGAACCTTGTGACAAAGGTGGAGTTCTTCAAGTTCTAGAGAAACAAAATGGCAAGTTACTGTCAGCAGGGTTATTGTGATTACATGTCAACACATGGTGCTATCTAGTTTCTTGGAAAAAGGAAGAATTGGGTGTTACACAGAATTGGCGCACATTTAACCTAAATGTGATGCAAGTGTATTGAAAATAAGGTAGTCACTGCTCATCAGTGAAAGTTAAACTCCCCATCAAAGCCTTTAGGCAAAATCAGAATTGTTTTGCTCAACATCAAACTTTTTCACCATGTCTTCCCAACTTTCTTGCAGCTGCTCAAACAAAGGGAAAATTTCCCTTTGGAGAATTACTTCCTCTTAGATATCCAACTCTGTTCTATTTTAGAAAATCTCTAGAAGTTAATCGTCATGGCAATATTATTTCTGCTGCCATGGTTTCCCAGTGTGATTATTTATTTTCCTTGCTTTATGTGCTTTTAATTCTGTAGTGTAGCAATGCCATGACTGTATGCTGCTGTACTGGAAGCTCTTCCAGCACTTTTGTGCCAAAGTGAAGAATACCAAGTCTCAGTGAGTAAAATGGATGATTCCTGCCATTTTGGTCTTCTCAAGATGAAACCCACTAATTGAAGCTTCAATAAATAAGTCCTTTTTTTGTCTAACTTCTTTCCCAAATTAATCTGTGGATCAGTAAAATGAATCCCATTCGTTTAATAGTTTTTCCTAAATGATGCCCTCCGTTTGCTGATGTCAATTGTAATCCCCATTGCTTTTGCAGTTTTCTTTCCTAGTTGAGTCCTGCTGTGTACAATTTCAGTAAATTCTTTCTGTCTCTACCATAGTTTAAGCAATGAATCTCCTGTTTTTTTTCTGCAGCCTCAAGTATACCCTAACATTGTTCTGCCATTACACTTTATCTGTTTAGACTGTTCCATTGTCCCTTTATGAATTTAATTCTGGTTTTACAATATTTCTGGGTCTGATTCCTTGTTTTAAATGGTATAATTTTCCTTATTGTAACCTTGCCTTATAATGTTTACTCATTGTAGCTGTGACACCTGATATGAGCTAAAAATACTTACTTCTTGCTTTCCCAGTATGAAAACTGTCCCACTTTCCCTTTGCTTCCATGAATTTCAACTCTACTCACAGATCCTCCAATATCCCCTTCATTTTCTGGCTGACCCACAACTTCGATCCCTCCTACAGACCCATCAGAACCCCATGCAATCTGTAACTACCTTGACGTGACTAATGCTCCAGTCCCATGGTCTCCCTTGTTCACTCTTGCTGCTGCACATCTCTGACTAGCTCTTCCAAGTGGTGATTGTCAACATGAGCAATGTTTTTAAAGTTGAAGAAACCAGAGTGCCCTCCTGAAGCCCAGAGGATGAGAGTTCCAAGACCTCATTGGATACACCAACAGGGCTGCCTCCCATTCATTGCTTTGTGGACACCCTCCATGGGACGTTAAACATAGGCAGTGGGGGAGCACCTCACTGTGATAGAACCGCAGTTGGTGGAGGAAGAAATGCCTCAGTTTGCTTGCACTCAGAGGACTGCCAGAGACAGACACCTGCTCAACCCTAGGCAGGAAAGAACTCTGTGGTTTCAGCAACCAGGAACTTCATCCAACTCCACTGGGAGGAGCAGCAGCAGACAGGCATCTGGGAGCCAATGGTCCTCAAAACCCAGAAGCTGCATCATTGCAATGATCCTGTGACCTTCTGCCTGTCTCTATGTACAGATTGGTGTCTTCCAAGGAGAGCCAGGCCCATCACCCTCAGCAGCTGTTGAAGACGTGCACAAACCCATCCTGTTTCACCCCAGCCATTGGTCCTTAGGCCTAATAGTGGGTGGGGAAGGGGGG